>NW_009914471.1:20806-58907 GCF_000696875.1 Nestor notabilis
GTGTTCACTTATCTATGATGATAATATGTTGCATACAGAAATAAATACTGCTGCAATATGCTTTTGTTTTTTTCAGTCATCCAGGAAGTTGAATGCCAAAGACTTAAATTTTTTAAAATAAAGCATTAAAATATCAATAGCTGCTGTTGCTCTTGGGATGCTGAAAAGATGCGCTTAGTTTAATATTATCTATTTAACTTTGATGGAATGACAATCGAGAAGGAAGTTTCTTTGTAATGGAGATGCCTAACAATAGTACTTATAATTGGTTTTAGGCATGGCTTTTAGTGTATAATAGGGGTCAGATATTGATCTCAGTAAAATAAAACTTTCTATGGGGATCATTAAATCATTTATTCTGTGCTGGCGTCTGTGTAAGTTATTACTTAACTTGTCATTGTTACAGCCAAAACTTCCTTTGAAATCATTTACTGCTCTATGGGATTTTTAACTCTGCTAATTAATATGATTATTGGTTACTTCCTAGTAATTAAATATCTAGGATGACTTTTGGGTTCTCATGCCTTTGTCCATTAATCTGTCATTTACAGTAATAATATCCAAGATGTCAGTATCAATTCAACCTTTATAGACTCAGTATTATTAATTTATGCCATAGCTATTTCAGTTGTTAGGATACTTTCTACTGCATATCCTAACTCCTACGATCAAAAAGTGCACGTGGGATCTATAGGCACCCATTTGTTTTCAGGATTTTAGGATGCTTCACTGATTCTTAATTTTCTCTTGTTTATTTCTATGTTGGTTTTTAGTAAGCAATAGACTATTAAGAACTAGAATGGAACAAGTGATTTGCTTTTGGAGCAGTGGCAGATGCTTTGCAGCTTTCTGAAGCTGTTTTATTTCTGCCATGCACTTCTCCAGTTTAACACGCTGGAGCAAACAGAGCCTATTACAAATGGCAGCTCAAAGTCTGACCAATACGACTTCTAGAATTGCATAGGTAGCTTGTGTTGTAACATTAGATAACTGCTTGTACAGAGATAGAAATTGAAATGTGTCAAGAAGGATTTGTTTTAAAAGGGCACATTTTCAAAAGTTGATTGTTGTACTTATAAAAATGTTTTCTTTAAACTTCCAAGAAGTGACACTTCCAAATGAAGTGAAAAACTTACCGAGGCGTAGGTTGAAAGGTCTGAGCTTGCTGTGGTTGCCTGATACAGAAGTCAGATATCCTTGATATTTAAAAGTAAAGCCAGTGCTTCACAGTGTTTCAGAGGGGTGTTTGGGTCTTTAGTTACTGTAAGGGAAAGAAATTATAAAAGTTAGTGGATTTCCAAGCTTAGTATTTCCATTTCATTCAAGTGCATGTTCTGGCTGCTGTTAAATCTACCATTGCATAGTAATAGTTAAAAATCTCCTACTCATGTAAAATTTCATTTCTTTTTGTTAAAATAAGTAGTTATATTTTACATATAAAGGTATAGTATCAAGGGAATGTGCATGTAATGGAAAGTGAAAGCTTATTTAGTGGTAAATTTTTGTGAGTTTCTTAAATACCTTAGTATTTGGGGTTTGTGAATACCCAATCATGTAATTGCCAAACCTTATGTGTTCTTGCATATAAATTTCAGAACATCAGATAAACTGATGCTTCAGGAGGGAACAAACTTTAGGTTCAAGTTGTTTAAGGAATTGCTCCCAGTGGAGCTGATGGTGAAGTCTTCTCATCACCAGTGCAAATGTAGACAAGTTCAGATGAAGTGATGTGGGGGAATGTATTTCCACATAGAGGACATGGCAGTGGAAAGAAAATATGAGGCTGTGGGGTAAGATGTTGTGTAGCTACTAGTTGCTGTTTGGTTTTCCTCAGTTATAGGATAATAGGTCATAACTCAGGATGATACTGGATTTAATGAAAAATTGTGGTGAATTTTACCTCTTTCAGTCATTTCACTTGTCCTTAGTTGATTCCAGTGCAATAATCTGTTTGCATGTAGCACATTTAAATGTTAGGTAGTTTTGAAGTCTGTGTCATGGCAATCCTTCAGCTCTTTATTGGGACAGTTCCCAAGTCAGGATGTCAGAGAGCGCAACAGGGACCTTTCTCTGGGTGGCCCAGAGCAGCTCTGAGCATCTTGGGGCAACTTGTAGTGGGCTTGAAGTTAAAGAAGATCAGATGTTCTGTTTTTTCCTGCAAGAGGGAGGAGGAGATACGGAGATCTAGTGCTGGCACACAGGGAGGCAAGCCCTGTCTGAAGGAGGATGACAAACTCAGCTTGGCAATGCACTGACGAGTGAACTCCCAACAAGCTCTGATCTGTGGTGGAGAATCTCTTCTGCAAAGCTGCCTCTTGGCACCCCTCCTCTGACTTGCTTTCCAAACCCAGTGTGTGCCCTCTGGAAGAAAGATGCTGAGCGTCTGAGATCTGAGCTTCTCCAATTATAAAATACATCTGCATTTGAGGTGAAATGGGCAGGTTTGAGCATTTCTGCACTTGCATACTGCCAGTGTTTACCACAGGCAAAATCTGGATCTTATTAAAACAACTAGAGCGGAGTTTTTGTTTACAACCTTGAATTTTATTAATCAGCCAGAATGGAAGTTCTTGCACAAATACAGAAGAAGCTTTATCGAATCTTTAGCCATGTATTTTCTTTTTCTTTTTTGTTGTTTGCCTGATGGGCATTTTATAGCGAAATAATAGTTTAAAATTAAGGTCCTTAATTAACAAGTAAAGAACTGACCCAACGCCAACAGCAAATGAATCACTAATATTTTAGGCCATCTGTTGTAGAATTGTCAGATAATGTGGAATTTGACATTTAACTCCTTTTATACAGCTAATTCTCATCTCGAGCTTGACACAGAGAAGCTTAACAGTCTCAATCCAGGTATGCAACACTGTTAGAGAAAACAAAAGCACAAAAAGTACTTCTGTTCTATTTTAAGACTTGATTTTTCAGAGGACAGTTTCTCATTTGTTTTTGAACTGTAATAAAATGGCAAATGTACTTGTCTTGGAGGAGTGTTGAACTCTTGATGTTACGTATTCAAGCAAAAGACATTTACATTTTTGAATCTAATTATGTCTAGAGAGAGCTGTTCTTCAATTATATTGAAAATATTCAGGAAAAGGTTGCAGGGTGTTTATCTTTTGTGGGCAGTTTATCTATTTGTGGAGAAATAATGCCAGCAGCCAAACAAGGTTAACATTTACCTATCCTTGATAGAAATTAGTACCCCAGTTCTCATGTTCTTCTACATATGCAGATTTCATAACTATTAACCTTTTTTACCTGGTTTAAAATTCCTTTGTATACAATAAATTAAAACATAAAGATCAGTGTTTATCCTAAGACTGTAACATGTACTCTGCATTCCTGGTTCCTTTACGTATGAAAATCCTATTGTCAGGTTGGACAGTCAGACCACTGCTTATGGGTTTAAGAGGGTTTTAAAAACAAAGGCTTCTTTTGTTGGCTACTTGCTTTGTTTATTCTCTCAGTGAAAAATAGTAATTGATCAAAATACAGATAATACTGTGATCAGGTGAATGAAGTGGCAGAGGCGTGTGAGCATACTGAGGTGGATTGAAAACAAGCAGCTTAATGATAGCAATGGTAAGAACTGTTATTTTATGAAATTACTAGTTCATAAAACTGCACGGATGTTGTACTAAAATCATGCTCAGCAATGTTGCAAACTAAATCCATTAGGAAGCGGTAGAACAACACGTCATTTAATCCCTATTTTTGGAGATGCAAAGATGGAAGTGCGTCAGTTTTCATCAGCTCAGCGAACTGAAAAATAAAGTTGTAGCTGCATAAAGTTGTAAACCTTATGTTTGTTGCTTACAGTTAAGTATATTTTGTTACCAACCTCTTAATTGCAGTAAATAAGATGGTGAGAAAGCGAGTGAAGCAATCTGTCTAGTGTTCCTTTCTGAAACACCTGTAAATATACACTTTCAAAGAAAATTCCAATGGTGGTGGTATTGCTACTCTTGACATTGTAGGATTTATTGACAGTTATTTCACTTCTTGTTTCTAGCAGCTAAAAGCAGAATATTTCATGAAAGGCTTTGAGGATTAAGCTTCTATTCTGATGTGTTTATGTTTTATTTAGAGTTTTTTCTTGAGTCAGGAGATCTCTCACAGGATTTTTTTGGCATTGCTGCAGTTCTAACCTTACTCCAGGTATCATTTAAGGAAGTTGCCACAGCCTCTCTTCAGCCATGGATTTCTGTTACAACATTGTTAACACTTGGTCTGGTGGCTGTTGACCTCTTATGCATTTGACTTGCTCGTGTTATTTTTGCCTAAATGACAGTTCATGAAAGATGCAGTTGGGCAACCGCCGAGGTGGCAGATACTCTTCCCCACATAGAGTGGGTCAGCACTTCATGCAACGTAGAACGTATTTTCAGTTAGAAAGTAACTATTTCCTTCTTCCTTTAGACCATTACAATTAGTTACCATACAGACTGGGGAGGGAAATATTTTGTTTCTTGGTAAAAGTGTAATTCTAGTATCTCCTCCTGATGGTTTTAGAGGGAGCATTGGGATTCTCTCCTTTGGAGTTTGGTTTGAATTTGGTAGTTAGAAAAGCTGCTTTTGGTTTTGTCCGCTTCTTTTCTGACGATAGGACAACGTAGTCCGGCTAGTTGGGTTCTAATACTAAGCTTTGAAACAGTTGTGTTTTATTGGGGATGCTAATGCTGTGAAAGTGAAGAAGAGGCAACCTGTAACCAGTTCTGAATCACTCCCAAATTTGAAAGGAGAACCAGAGTTTCACTCAGTTCTTGCATTTCCTTACAGAGAACTGAGTTGATAATCCAGGTGATCTGCTAGGGTAAGGAGCTTTGTTTTACTAGCAGCGTAGCTAAAAACTGTGAAGGAGCAAGGAGGAGTATAAGCAGCCTGCAGAGAGTTCAGGAGTCGTCTTCAGGAGGAGATGATTCCTGAAGATTGTGGTGGCTTCAGGAAGTTGTGGTGAGAAGAAGAGAGGACAGGAAGTAGTATAAAGCTCAAAAAATGATGAAGATGTGAAATACTGGGGTTTCCCAGCTGTGAAAGCAGACTCCAAGAGCAGGTTTTTTGCAGCAATCCTTGCGTATCTTCTGGTAAACACCCCTAATGAGTAGTATTTTTGGAGTAGTTGGTCTGCAGAAGAGTTATGAACAACTTATGTTACTAATAAAAGTATCAGGTTGAGTCTTTCATGAAAGACAGATCTGTGTTTTTCCTACTGGATGCAATACTGCAGAACTCTTTGTTCTCTTTGTTTTCTCCAACCAACTATCATTCATTTGACATTATTGGAGGATCTCATAGTACACCAGAAATGGGAAGTTCATCTAACTTATGTAATTTTTTGTCTAGACCTTTTTGAAAGTCAGCTTTATGGGAGCATGTGCCTTGGAAAGCAGCACAGGGCGCTGCTGAGGGACTTGCTGATGGCTGAGTGGATGTCTCTTGGTGACTGTGGGATTCTCATTGGCAAGAAATGTCATTCTTCTGTGACAGGAGATCAACACTCTAAACTGGTTCAAGAATTGCTTGGAGAAGCATATTCAGTCCAGAGTGACACAGTATGTAACCACCACATCTCATTTACACGGAGTCCTGCGAGGAATAACTCTTAAGTTACAGTCATCTGCCTGATAACTGATTAAAGGGTTTGAGGATGTGAACTAGTGCCTTGGGTGCTGGTCATAATGTAAAATGTTACTTCTCTTGTCTCAGATCTTGAACTTTCAATGTTTCCTGAGAAATGCAAACTACTTTGTCCATGTCTAGCTTTCAGTCTTTTTACACATTTTAAGTTTCTGCTTAGTTTTTGAGAGAATATTATATTTATGCCTTTGGCCTTATCTTCAAGATGTAAAATGTTACGAACTGAAGATAGTTTGAATCTTTTTGGATAAAACCTGCCCTCGTCAGTAACAGGAGCATTTTAATTAATTAAGAACTAACCTTCAAGTTAATATGGGCTGGAAATATGATTTCCTAGCGTAGCGTAGGATTGAAATGAATTTCCATTAAGGACTATTATGGTCTTATCGCTTTCCAGACCAGCTGCCAAGTGCACTTCTTGCTTGATCTTTCTTCTGTAACAAGATACAAAACAGCATATATGTTCAACTAAGGAAACTAAAAATAGCAGGCTGCACATGCAGCTCTCTTCCCAGATATGAGAGAGAATAAACGGTGAAAATTTATAGTTACATCAGTTATACTGCAGAAAGATGCTGAGATACTGTGATGAATGTCTTTGCGCTGAAACCTTTTTGGAATAAAACACAATAGCTTGTTGCATTTGGACCGACTTGCTATGCCAGGTTTTTGGTGTACATAATGTGGGGATCTTGCATCCTGGTGTCAGCATGAAGCAGCTTTCTAAGCTTTCTAACACCTACCTAGTGATTTCAGTGTATGAAAACATAATTGCATGTTTTTCCTCTTCTGCAAATTTCTATATTCTTTTACAGTAGAAGTAAAGTAGTTTTGCATTCAAGTACATCTCAAAAACTAAGCAAGCTGCTGCTCTGTGATTTGAGAGCTTTTGAGCGTGATGTTTGAATGTAGAGATAAAGGACATGATTCCCAAATTTTTAATGTTTTTTCTCTTGAGAGGGACTACATCTCACCACTGTGGGTGAACAGAAGAGGGGGAAATCCAGTTTAAAAACTATACCCCTGTATCTTTCTGGAAAGCAAGTTTTGCAGAACTCCATAGCGGAGCAGCCTGTAGCTGACTCTAGTTCTCTCCTCTGCCTTCCCGCTACTGAATAAAAGAACAAGCAGATGAGTTTAAATGCTCAATATAGACAAAACATAATGAATTTGGAAAATGAGTAGTGTATTGCTAGTGTTGGTTACAAGATATTATACCATACACAGTTGTCACTCAGATGCATGAGACTAATTGTACTTTTAATTCTTTGTTTCCCCACACTTAATTGCGTTAAAGAATACTATATCCTAGCCACTAGCATTAACCTTCTACATAAACAATTCCTGTAATTGCAGTGGAGATAGCTTATAAAATTTAGCAAGGTGTGAAAATGCTTTACATTTTACTGTGATTGAGATAGGAGGGCGGATGGCTGGGAATTTTGTAATGAAATGTTATGTCAGCAGATGCAGATTGACACCAAAATGTGGGGAAAAGAATTACCAGTTAAACAATTTTTCTAGTTGAGTATGAAAGTTGATTGTGGGAAGATGGTCAAGTGATGCCTTTGAGGCTAGATGGCTGTTTCCAGGAGCCCTGTGGTGAAGGAGCCACAGTGGGAAATAATCTGGTAATTATACTTCTAGATATTTTTGTAGTGTTCAGTAGTATTTTCTGTATTGCCAAATAGGTATTCTAGTAGTTGCAGGGGTTATAGCCACAGTTTACAGCATCTACAGACTGGTTTTGATCTGTAAAATTTAACACTGTGTTGTAGTTGTGCATCCATGGATCATTGTATTTGTTCAAGGCCAGGCTGGATGAGGCGTTGAGCAACCTGATGTAGTGGAAGGTGTCTCTGCCCGTGATGGGGAGTTTTACTAGATGATCTTTAAAGAACCCATCAAACCCAAACCGTTCTATGGTTTATAGTAGGTGAAAGTGCAAAGCTTGACAAAGATGGCTTGAATAAAATCATAAAGGGCGATACTTTCAAAGTAACTAGAACTTGTGACTTGTTTGGTCTCTTGTCTTATATTGCCTGATCTCCAAGTTTTTATTGCTTGGTAAGGAAGGAAGACACTTTGCCAATATCTAGTATAATACTTCATAAAAAAATATGTTCTTAGTGTAGCTATACCTGCTCATTAAAGAAGTTCAGCTTTTCTGACCCCACAAACTTCCAAAGGATTTATGTAACATATATAATTCCAATAGCAGAAATGTCAAAGAAATGTCAAAATGCTTTTGCTAAATATTATTAATGGTCAGGTATGAATTGCACAATTACGTACCTTTTTAATGTTGATATCTGGTAAATGCAGAGTAAATGCACTTCGTATTTACTGGTCTACTATTAGGTGGTAGAAATTGTCTTCTCATTAAACTGGGAGAAAGTAGTGGTCCAGCATTTCTACTGCATTTAAAAAAACCCCACATGTAATTTCTTGCATGGCTATGTACAGTTTTTAAAAAATACATTTATGTGCTATTGTAAAAATGTAGTTTTACCAGGACACCTAAGGAAGCAATAGATGAATACCCAAAACAGGTATTGTTTATTCTGATTGGAATGAGTTGCTGTAGTCTTAAGAGTAGGAGCTATAGTAACAAAACTATATCCTTGGTATTTTTTTTCATCCAGAGCACAACTGGAAACACAGTCTCTGGAAGTCTGATCATGCAAAGCACCTTCTTTTTCTTTCTTCTTCTAGTAATTGACTAAAAATGCTGATACCTGCAGTAGTTGGTTGGTTAAACACTTAAAACTCTGTTCGTGAAGTCTATAATGTGCATTCTGATCAACACAAAGTATTACAAGATGAATTTATACTTGTCTTAAAAACGCCTCCATGAGGGATGTCGTGTACCCAGTCTAGTGCTGTAGTACTGCACGGTTTGAAATATGGAATGTTAGCTTTTTATATGAGAAGTTTATATTGTAAGGTTTGTAAACAGTATAAAAAAAGCCTGTTGTTGTGATACTCATACTGCTGCTGATTCCTTGCTGCCACAGAGGAGTAATATGGGCAAACTAAAAATGTGGCCAAGAATCATGTTTGCTTTATGAATAAAGTTATTTCACGAAAATACTTCTTAGGAATAAAAGCAATTTTGAAGAAACGAGGTACAATCATATCATTTAAATATTGCACAAACAGTTTACTGCTCAAGTGGAAAGTAAGACCATTCGATCTCAGAAAGATATTTTCCCAGTACTTAACATGCTTTCTTACAGCAGCATATGTGCACATATACAGCGTACTGGGCCTTTTGGTGCAGAGCAAAAACTAACACAGGTCCCACAGCTCTTTTTCTAGACTTAATTAGCCTTAACTAACTTCCTCACCTAAATGTCTTTAGGCATTTCTTACTCACTTTCGGAATATAGCTTCTTTCTTTTCTCCCTACTCTTTCTTTGCCAGTGAACAAGCATATGCTATTTTAATCAGTAGTTTTAATCATAAAGCACAAGTCTTTGGACATCCCTGGGCTACTTCTAATAACAAGAGATCTGTGACAGAGAGGAACCAGTTTCACGTGCGGAGTCCATGTGCCTGGCATTTTGATGTGGGTTTGTGTCTTTCTTGGAGAAAAAAAGAAAAGGGTCAATAAATCAATAAAAGGTTAAAAGTAATCTTTTCTCCCTGCTGGTTTGAATCCTTTCTAGCAATGGAGATTCATGAAATGCAGCAGTAATTGTTTCCCTTCCTAGAGAATTCATTAACTGAGGCATTAGCCTTTTTATTGTCATGAGTGATGACTAATTCTTTGCATCCTGTTATGCTTTCTCAGGTGCATTAAAATATTAAATACATTTTATTAATTTTGAGTTTCCTCATTCAAATAATTAAAATCCTGTATTTTGAATTATTTTCTGTAGAAGCTGTTCAGTCTCACTGCTGTCGCCTCTCGAAATCCCAAATCTTTTGTTTCTTGCATTTACACAGTTACTGTCTCTTACATCCAGCTTTCCAAAAGGGAAGGAGGCTTTCAGCTCTTCAGCCTGTTCAGAAAAATTGAGTGGAGGCGGTTGTTCTATGAATCATAGAATGGTTTCTGTTGGAAAGGACCTTAAAGCTCATCCAGTTCCAACCCCCTGCCATGGGCAGGGACACCTTCCACTAGAGCAGGTTGCTCCAAGCCCCTGTGTCCAACCTGGCCTTGAACACTGCCAGGGATGGGGCAGCCACAGCTTCTCTGGGCACCCTGTGCCAGCACCTCAGCACCCTCACAGAGACCAACTTCTTCCTGTCACTTCTCCTGTCACTACATGCCCTTGTAAAAAGCCACTCTCCAGCTTTCTTGTCAGCCCCTTTAAGTACTGGAAGGCTACTCTAAGGTCTCCACGCAGCCTTCTCTTCTCCAGGCTGAACAAGTCCAACTTTCTCAGCCTGTCTTCATAGGAGAGGTGCTTCCAGCCCTCTGAGTGTCTTGAAGGCCTCTGGACTCTTTCCAAGAGGTCCACATTCTCCTTATGCTGGGGATCCCAGATCTGAATGCAGTACTCCAGGTGGGATGATGAGAGCAGAACAGATGGGGAGAATCACCTCCTTCGACCTGTTGGTCATGCTGCTTTTGATGTAGGCCAGTGTATAGTTGGCTTTCTGGGCTGCAGGTGCACTCACTGGGGAGTGATGCAGAGTTTTTTGTCAAACACCACCTCCAGGTCCTTCTCCTCAGGGCTATTTTCAATCCAGTCTTCCCAACCTGTAGCTGTGCCTGGGATTGCCCCAACCCAGTTGTAGGACTTTGCACTTGGCCTTGTTGAAGTTCATGACGTTCACACTGGCCCACCTCTCCAGCCTGTCCAGGTCCCTCTGGATCCCATCCCTTCCTTCTAGTGTCAGCGGCACCACACAGCTTGGTGCCATCACCAAACTTGCTGAGGTTGCACTCAATCCCACTGTCCATGTTGCTGACTAAGATGTTAAACAGTGCTGGTCCCTATACTGACCCCTGAGGAACATCATCTTGTTTCTCTCATGTTAGACTTCAGAAAATAGAGAAGTGATTAGAAATACTGTTCGCTGAGTAGCATATCTGTAGTCACTCAGTGAGTGACTGTTTTCTGACACTGAGGATGTCTTCTTAATTTCACTTAAACTGTAGGTGTCTCGGGTAGGTAGCCATTAATAACTTTCTAGTCGTAGTTTGCGCTTCTGAATGAGGTTTTATTCATGACCTAGAGATCTGAGTTAGAAGAGATGCTTCCCGTCACTCTGTAGTCATACACATCTGTAGTGACACATTTTCAGCAGCAAGTAATTTGTTGGCTTGTGGACAGATGCATAATTCAGAGAGAATGCTACTGAGAAAAAGAAAGCAAGGGGAAAAAAACCCTTATGGTGAAGACAAGCATCTCATAAAACACAATGACACAATTACTGTCACAACCTCTTCTGCTTATGTTTTTACCACATTCCCTGTCAAACCCACCATTTTGTAATCATTTGCCATAATAATAAGGGATTATGATTATCAAATCATTACACTGTATTTTGGAAGATGTTTGGTAAATTCTATTAAAAACACTGAACAGTACAAAAAAGTTATTCATAGTCTGAAAAAACCGTGGACCATAAGTCAAACCCCCATAAGCTTTGTTTCTAATGGCATGCTGTCAAGGGACATTCTTGGTCTTATTTTGAACATTTTTATCAACAGGAAAAAACCCTTCACTGATAAATACAGTAGAAACTGCTGATGTGATCAAAAAAAGAGATGGAAGTGCTGCAGAGCAATCAAGTTTGCTTTGAGAAGCTGTTCTCTATCAACTTGTGTTCAAGTTTTAGGTCATAAATACTGAGAGAGAGACTGTTGGCTGTACTTACAAGGTATTTAGACTTACCCCATCCTAAAAGAAGTGGCTTTGCACTGGTGCTGATTAAACTGAACCAAGTGCAAAATCTTTTCATCTTGGATGTGGTCCCAGAACGTATCCAGGGACTGCAAAGGAGAATGATAAAGGTTCTTCTGCATTGGGCATCAGTGTAACTGCTCCTGCAAGGCTTTGTCTTGTTCTAGACTCACAGACCAGTATTTTAGTGACTTGCTGTTGAACTCAATACTGCAAAGATTTGACACAATTTAGAATCAGAAACATGGCTTTCTGGGAGAGTATGAAAGAGTTTGGTCTCTTCTGGAAGTAGCTCAAGGGATGACTTAGTGGTACTCAAGAGGTGCATGAGCAGAGACCTGGAGGGAGTTCTTCCCGTCTGCCCAGGCAAAGCTGGACGAAAAATCTGTGACTAGAAGTTTAAGCTAAACTGACAATTAATCAAACCAGTTAGTAGTAAAGGACCCCTGTTTCTGGAAGAGCTTACCATGTAGCATGGTGGGTTGAGTCCATGGAACTGGCAGTGTTTTAATTATGATGATTTTCTTAGGTGTCTCCTACGATCTCTATTGGCGAGACTGTCAGTTTGATGATTCCAGCAGTATCTTTTAGACATACTATTGCAAACTCATTTCAGTTTCGTTTTGTGTTAGGTTGTCTTTTGTGCATCCCTGTGAGCTGTGGATCTCACTTTCTGTATGGGTGGATTAGTCCATTTTGTTCCGTATCTCTGCAGTTCCTTAGAATGTAAGGTGTGTCCATGTGTGAGAAGGGACTGCAGGTCCATCTGTCCTGTGTCTTGTCTCCAAGAGTAGCCACTAGTGGATGCTTAAGGAAAGTATCATGTTTGTTCTGCTCTTGCTCTTCATGAAGCATGTAATTTCATGGCAACTGTTGGATGCTGAGCTAAACGGACATCTGGTCAGCGTAACGTAGTTCAGTGATTGCTGCGTATGAGAACAAAGCAAGTATGCACTGATTGTTTTTTCTTGCCTTTGGTATTTACTAGTATGGGTTTCTGACCTGGGTTTGCATTGTGGCCATTGTTATCAGTGACCACTGATGCATTTTCTATAAACTTGTCTAATTCCTTGTAAACACTTACTAATTCCAAGTGAAAACTTGAAGTTTTGGCATCCACAATACCTGTGACACCAGATGTTACAATTTAATTAGATCCTCAGTGACAAAGCTTCCTGTTGTTTTTAATATGCTGGCTTACTATTTCTCTGTCTGCTCCCTCGGCGTTGAGTTGAGACATGGTACATATTTTAGATGCATTTGTTGTATTCTCCACAGTCGTGTCTTCTTCAGGCTGGGGAGTACCACTGCATTATTTTTTCTCCCTTTGCAGCAAGCTATTCCAGGCCTTGAACTGTTCTTACTGCCTGTGCTGGCACTTCTTCTAGTTCTCCATTTCTTTTGAGATAGAAGCATCTTAAATTTAGATAATGCCATTATAATGTTTGGGGCTTTAGTCCTTTTCTATATAGTATCTAACATTCTTCTTGGCATCTAATTTGGTAATCACTTCACTTTTGTGATTAATTTATTGATCTTGAAGCTCCCTGTACAGTTTCTGTTAGACTGTACTGACATCTAATGGTAAGGCAAAGTGGCTTAACCACATTTCATGGTAAGATAAATTGTCTGACAGGCAAATATAATTATATATTTTCTTCTCCATTCAGTATTAATTTTTGTGAGACAAGATGGAATAACTTCAATTTTTGCACAGAAAGTCTGACCTAATACTTTTTCTTCTGGCAATTAATCTCTTTTTGTTCTGCTCTTTGGGTCACAATTATTTTTAAATGTAGTTTAAAACTTTGCAAGAGTAGTTTTGAGTACAGTGAAAGTGATGTGAGGGTTTTATTCCACAGATTTTTAGTGTAAGTCACAGTATCTCCAGAAGAAGATAGCAGCAGGAAATAAAATGTAAGAACAAATGCTGTCCTGCAGAACTTCAGAACAGGATGATCCAGTTGTTGCAGCGGTCATCTTATTGCTGCATTTTGAAGAAATATGCAAACAAAAGTCTTTGTTTCCTTTTAATCATCCTTCTAATTGAGGTTCCTCTATGTTTTTAATTGGGCAGCTGTTGTACACTGTAAATTCAGCGAGAGAGAAGTATCACCTAACTTCTATTAGGAACCACCATTCCTCTGATCCAAGAATTTTGTTTTATGCAGAGCCGATACTGCTGCTACTGACACAAGAAATGTTAAACTACAAATTGTACAGCTTTTGCAAGTAGAATGTTTCTCTCGCATCATCAACTTTATTTTTCCATTTCTCAGAGTTAGAGCCTATCTCTTTATAAGACATGAGGTGATAGGACAAGGGGGAATGGTTTTAAACTGACAAAGGGGAGATTTAGATTAGATAGGCAGAGTTTCTTCACTGTAGGGGTCATGAGACAATCAGATGCTAGGAATATCTGACATCTAGCCATGAAGCTGGTGTGCATCCTGTGAGTCCTTCTGGTCATATTCAAACATCAATTTTAGGGACTGTAGTGGTAGGACAAGGGGTAATGGCTTCAAACTTCAACAGGGAAAGTTTAGATTAGACATAAGGAAGAAGTTCTTCACAGTGAGGGTGGTGAGGCACTGGAATAGGTTGCCCAAGGAAGTTGTGAATGCTCCATCCCTGGAGGTGTTCAAGGCCAGATTGGACAGAGCCTTGGGTGACATAGTTTAGTGTGTGGTGTCCCTGCCCATGGCAGGGGTGTTGGAACTAGATGATCTTAAGGTCCTTTCCAACCCAAACTATTTTATGATCAGTAGGTGAGGAGAGGAGAAAACAACAGGAAAAAAAAAACCCCTTCAAACCTGTTTTTTTTTTTCTTACCTGTTCAGGTGAACAAATGTGAGGTCACATATTTGCACTGGTGGTCATACAGATGCAACAAGTCATTGCAGAAGGCATCCTTCTGCTTGGTGAGCAGCACTGGTTGCCCTGAGCTGCACCGTGCAGCTTACTGATGACTGTGGCTGTTTTACCATTAAATCTTAGGTGTGATTGCCTTGGATATACAAAAGAAATATTTTATGATGAGAGTGGTGAGAAACTGGAACAATTGCCTAGAGAACTTGTGGATACGCCATCATTGGAAGTGTTCAAGGTCAGGTTGGATGGGGCTTTGAGCTACCTGGTCTTGTGGAAGGGGTCCATGCCCATGGCAGGGGGGGTTGATGATCTATTTACTATCTGAAACAAATAGTTACTGCAAAATGTATAATTACTTAGAATAATAAAAATATTTCTAACAAGAGGAACACCCATTTTCATTGTATTATAGCTTCCAGGGCTGTGTAGAATGGCCTTATGGGCCATTCAAGGCTTGTGAGGTGTCATGGAGAATAGAGATCTTCATTTGGGTGGGAGAGAAGCAGCAGCAAAGCAGTAGTCTGCATTGTCTTGGAAATTTATTTAATTTTTGAAGTAATCAAAACCTGATGGCAATATAGAATATAGTGGAATATAGAATATACAAACTTCCAACAGCCTTATATTATACCTTTTGAAAGTTAATAGTAGAAAGAAAAAATATTTCAGGAACTCAATATAGTTTCACACCAAGGACCATATATCAGAGTAGTTAAATTAAATGAAGGTTGAGATTCCCAAGGGTAACGTGGAACTGCATAAGCTCATTCTTGGTGCATTAATGATCTGTCAGTCTGTTCTGTGAATTTCATTTCTGATTTTGATTTCTTACACTTCATCATCTGATTTGGGATAGCCTACAAATCCTTTCATGCAACAGAAGCTGACCGTGAGGCAAAGTAGACATCAGCTTTTTGCCATTCCTAGCTGTATATATAGATAAAAGTCTGTGCTCAGAAGAGTTTATACTCAAACTTCTTTGCGAGTGGGCTAACTAATCTGAGGTGATGCATGATAGGCTTTACTATTTTTAGGGTAGGTTTTCCCCACCTGTTAGTGGAAGCATGATCTGGTCAACACAAAACTCTCCCATTAGACTAATGTGAAGGAAATGGTCCTGCACTGCACGCTGCAACCTTTGGGTTGGAGGGGAATTCTTCCCTGATAATATAGAGTTAGTCTCAACCTACCAATACGTGTATAATTAACCTACTGTTTGACTTAAATTAGCTTCTTTACTTCCTCTTCATGCTCTTTATCTGGAGAGAAGATAGTGCATTTTGAATGGACCTTCCTTCAAATCTTCTCATTTGCACCTTATGCTTATCCTTTACTCTATTACAATGCTACCTGTTATCTAAAAGCTGAAATCAAAGTTGACTTACAATTCCTGTTTTAGCTAGTATGATTTGCTCACTCTCCTATGAGATGTTGGAGATTCCCTTTTCATTTTATCTTGAAGTCTTGGAAAGAGTAAATGTTCCAGACTGCAATACCCAGAGGCATATTATCTTTAAAAGAATTTGCAAACACTGGAATCATTTGCTTGAACTGAAAGAAAAACCTCTTATATTGTTTTCCACAGTGTATATTTTAATCTAAAATGTGTACTGCTCAGAAGGGTTCTGTACATTGATGGTATCTCAGATGGCTTTGTAGCTAATACTTGACACATATGATAAACAGTATATACTCTTATATCATCTGGGTTCTCACTTTATCTTAAAATACTGAACTAGAGAAGTCTGATCTTAAGTACTACTTGGTATTTTTGTTCTGATTTTAATTCATTAGGCAGTGTGCTTGTATTTTTAGTGAATTCCTCAAATACAATTATTCATGTTGTGGTTTAGTAATTGCAGTAACTAATGCTCCCATAATTATAAGGCTTTTGTTTTGCTGGGAAATGCTTCCCATATCATCATCTTCTCTTTGTGTTGGAACATGAAGTATAATAAAACTGTATGAAGGTTAAATTTAGAACTGTGCTAACATGTTAATTTAATTTTTTGCTCAAAAATGTTTTTTACACTTGCAACGAATCCCTATGAATAAAAAATACGATTCAATCACGTTTAAAAGAAAACCCCCTCAATTTATATTATACGCTTTGAAGCTACTGTAGACAGATAGAAAACATCTGGTGACACTTTCAGTGGTAGGTCAGTAGTTACAGATGGTCTGTTTTTTACAACTGTCATCCAGCTTTGTATGGAGAATGACTACAGTGGAAAAATCTTGTGCTGAATGAATAAACAAACAGCACTAGGAGGCCAGCAGGCATATATGTTTGTACAAGATGGGAAATTAAATAAGCTATAAAAATTTAAACCAACACTAGTATTTAAAATGTTCATTATATTCTGTTTTCTGTTTCTTGTTCTCCAGATCTTTTATTGTGACTGTCGAAGGAAGGAGATTATAAGGAAGGAGTGATAAGCAAATAAATTAAAGATTAATTTAGGACTGATCTTCTACACAGGTTTGGGGTGTTGGCTTGAGCAAAGGCAGGTGGCTGTATAGCAGGCTTTGAAAACACGTATTAGGTTTGATGTAATGTTTGTGCACTCTTATAACAGGGTGAATGTATTTTGTAAGAATAATTGATATTAGGAAATATAACAGAAAATTTCTAAAATGGCAACATTCAGTTTGGTTTTTAAAGAGATCTCTATGCTTCATCCTTGCTGGTCGCTATGCTTCATCCAATTTTCTTCTCTTGCTCATGATGGGATGTTACATTCAGCTGGGATCAGGCATTACGCAAAACAGCAGAAGAATCTTGAATTTGAGGATAAAGAAAAAGAGGTGTGGAGGGAAAATGAAGAGGAGGATGAGGCTGAATAACGCATTAAAACCATGATGAATGTTGCACGTTAGCTCCATTTTTAAATGAAAATACACACAAAAAAGGAATTGTGTTGACAGTCCAAACGCACCAAGCAGGGTAGTGCTGGTAAAGACACCTCTTTTAATGCAAATATGCTTTTCTTGATATTAAAACTATTTTCTTTATCACTGCACTCGGAGTGAATGAATCTTCATAATATGTTGATGGAATGTGCCTCTGGTTTTGGTTTTAGAAAAGTTTAGCCTCTAGACAGAATCAAGCAGATTTTCTAGGTTCAGTCACTTGTAAGGCTGTTTAATACTATCCACTGATGTTGAAAGCTGTTGGGCAGGAATAAAAGGAAACAGGGAAGTGGATTATTTGGCTCGTTGTCATGTGCACGGTACAGAGTTCTCTGAGTTTGTTTCTCAGTGTCTATTGAGGTATTTAAAGGCAGATTAAAGTGATGTTCTGCCTCTGATTTATAGAGGATCTGTTGTTCTACCCCATCGACTTGCTCCTGTACATTTTATAATCTACTGCTGTGATTAGAGTCTAGTTGAGGGATTTTCTTTCTCTCTGTTCCCATCCCCCCTTTCTGCATCTCAGTGGTTTGGCTTAAAATGCAGACTGCTTGTTGCAATACCCTTACGCTGTCTTGCTCAGATACATGGGAGCTGAAAAGTGCTTAGCTGTATTTGCTGCCAAACAGCTTGCCTAGTCATGCATAAACCTGCTTTAAATGCCAGTTGGTTGATATAGATGTTGGCGTTGTGTTGTCACTGTGATGCATTTCCTTGGGTCTATGCTCTTTGAATTATTTCCTTCGACTTCCAAGTATCAAACTCTGCTTTACTTTATCATTGAAAGCTTAAAAGTTAAGAATTAATATTTTCTTTGACTGTGAGCATTCTGGTGCAAAAGTGTGGCTTTCCAGTTTCATTCCTGGTGGGCACATTCCTGTTGTTTTATGGCAATCATATACCTGTGCCTGCCCAAGATACCTTCTTCTGCTGGTGGTGTGTTCTGTGAAAGGGCCAATATTTGAGAGCCAAAAAGGCAGAAACGTCTTGAAACATTTCTTACACTGACATGTTTGAGCTGGGCTGTGCACTTCACATCTCTGCCTGTTCAGAAGGCAGTTTGTTTTGAAATATTGGTTACCTAATATGATTTAAAAAGCTTTATGTGTTTTTGTAATGGTTTAAATTACGTATAGATCATCTTTCTGAAAAGAGATTGGAGGGGAGAGAAGGTGTTTTAAAGAAGTTTATCTTCCTGTTCACAGGTGAAAATAAGTTTCTAAAAGAAAATAAGCATTTCTGACTTGTGGCTGGCTGGAGAAGACCATCACCAAGCTGTGTGGAGACGTTCTTTGAGCTTCTACTCTTATGTCTCTAATGGACAAACACAAAGTGAAGCGGCAACGTCTGGATCGCATATTTGAAGGTTAGACATTTCAATTTCTGCTGTTAACTGTGTTGATTTTGTGGATTACTGATATTTCTGAAGACCTGGAACTCTTTTGGTCATTCAGGGTATTTTTATTTGAGTTGCAGTTCCTGTTGAGATGATGGTAGCTGTGCAGCAATGCTGGTTTTGGGTGAAAGCAGATCTAGACAAATAAAAGCAAACTAGTGTGTGAACTCTGTGGTATCTTACAGTTAAGTTTGCTTTCGTCTTAGCGTTTTACAGTTTTCTACCCAAATATTGTGAAATATCATGGTTTTATGTAAAATAACAATCACAGAAGGATAAGATGACCACATAATGCTCTCTAGGGTCTTTTGCTACGGGATTACTTTATATAGATTGATTTAGCAGCCTGTATCTGATCCTAGGAAAGAAGTAGAAAATCAAATGAAAACAACTCCCCCCAAACTTCAATGTGTATTAATAGAAACAGGCAGAATTCTAGTGAAAGGAGTGCAATCATTTGGGTCAGTCATTTTGCATAAGTCACAGATGACCCAGTTGTATATTCCTGGTATTCTTTCTTTGTTTGCTTTTAGAGTTGGTGTGAAAGCAGGTCAAGGGACAAGGAGTACTATTTTTAAGAACATACGGTGTAAGATTTGGGCTAAACAAATTTCTATATTGAAATGTTAGCTTCTCCTTAAAAGGGAAGGGAATAGTTAACTTCTTCACTAACCCATTTTGGTAAGATGGGAAAAGCGTACAGACTTCTGGGCACATTGTCTCTGCATCATGGCTAATACTGAAGCAGTGAACTGCAGTTAAAACATTTGCTTCTCTACAAATTGGTCTTGAGACTCTTTTTTTTGCAGCAGCTGTGTTGGTGAAAGCTGTCCCTGGCAGCTGATTCCTGTCCTTGTTTCCCCCCCTTTCTTTGTGCCAATATGAGTGTAACTGTGTAATGAGCTAGATTGAGAAGATGACTCATGCTAAAAAGGAACTTTTTTGTTGGTGTGTTTTCCACTTAGGTAAATTCCTCACTGTTCAGCTGACAAAGCAGTTGCATTAAAGGGAGCAGTTGGAAAGGATCAAGGGACACTGGGGCCATTTACCCTGACATAGCCAGAGAAAGAGACATTTCACCAAAGTATCAGAGGGTGCAGTTCCACGTTTGGTTTAGATGATTAATCTGCTTGTTAGTTGCTTCTAAAACCGGCCAAGCCCGCCCATGATTGCCAGGTCCAGTCTGTTACTGTGTCCCACCTAGACTGGTTGGCTAAGCAGTGTGCTGAATCTGCTCACTGGAGACCAAACCCTGCTCAGAGAAATGGGGAACTGGCTGCTGCAGACAGGGAATTTGGGAAGGCTGCCCCCTTTTCTGGGCAGCTTTGTGGTTGGATCAGCTGGAAGTGACCTAGGAGTGGTGCAGTGCATGGTCCTCTTCTCTGCTGTCAGTCTTAGGTCCTCATCCTAGGGTTTCTGTATATGACCCGTCAGTAAAAAAAGCACAATATTAACTCTGCATTTTGCTTTTGTTAATCAGCTGAATTGCAAAATTGTGAGGGCAGAAACCTCTCCCTTTTGATGGCAGCAGCTATTAGAGCAGCTCAACCCAGGCGGTGGAATTTCAGCCTCCTTTTGTGTTTACTATGTTGATCAACAGGAGAGCTTAAGAGGAAAATAGTCTGTGATGATGTGGCAAGGAATGTTGTTGGGGACAGACCAGTAGCCACTGTGACTGTTTAAAATAGCAGTGGCATCCCCCAGGCTTCATGTTCACATCTAATCAGTGTCTTTTGTCTCACTTGTTTTTCCCAGCCCGGCACACTTCACTGCATCCTATGGTAAAATCTGTGCGGCCATGCAGGGTAGGGAATTGATCCAGTTGAAAAATAACATAAGAAAGAAGTTTTTTTTAGTTACCTCTGCTTCCTAATCCCATTTACCATGTGCTAGACAAATAGCTGTGTTGGAAAAATAGTTGGAAAACCAGGCAGAAGATGATCAAGGGAGGCACGGGGGAGGAGGAGGAATGATGGATATGGAAAAATGCTTGAAATTTTATGGTTATGGTAATCCAAATTGGCTCTTTAATGTGTCCAAGCTGTTTTCTGCTCTTGAGTGTCTGTGTGTTCAAATGTCCAAATGTTCTTTGAGGTGTGTAAACACATCTCTGGCTGATGGTTTTAAATCGCTATCCCTGCAAGTGCAGAAAGTGGGATAAAGATTAGGGGTCAGTTTGTTTTAAAAAGGCTTTTATCTACATATGGTCATGTTCATGTTTAGAAATTAAGTATGCAGAGTTGCTTGCTGATATATGTGCCTTCAGTAACACAGCCTGAGTATTTTATACTTGAGAAATGTATGTAATGTTTTACAAAGCTCAGGAATTACAATGACCTGTATAGCTATTGAAGGTGGTTTATCTTCTGTCAGCTATTTTGTTTGTCAGCTGTATATAGCTTTCTTCTCTTAACCTTTCTGCTCAGAAGATGCATTTTCTTCTTATTGCAAGTTCCACTTAAAACCAGGCTATTGCTAACTGCTACTATTACTAATACCTATGTTTTCAGAAATTGTTTAGCATAACTTGTGATGGGCAGACATTAATACATTATTATATCCATAAAGAGACACTGGTGTCATTCTGGTAGTGACATACAGCATTTCATTACTGCCTGTAGCCCTGTTTGAGGAGGGGATGATAATGAGCTGAAATTCAGTTTCTGAAAAATGAGTGGTATGGGGCTGATTCTCA
This sequence comes from Nestor notabilis, assembly GCF_000696875.1. NCBI lineage: Eukaryota > Metazoa > Chordata > Aves > Psittaciformes > Psittacidae > Nestor > Nestor notabilis. The sequence goes on from NW_009914471.1 coordinate 42,183, forward strand.
AAATGAAATGCTCACGTTGGGAACATGTGCACGGGGTTGTACAGAGCTTTTTCTGTGGAGTTCATGGATTACACAAATGCTCTTTTAAGTTGGATAACTCTGCATGCACACTGTTACTGAGTTGAACTGTTTTCCTGTGGCTGTAGGTGATTTGCACACTTGCTTATGGTAACTAATTGTGCAAACTAAGCGGCAAATTGGACAGGCATCACTGGATTTACCTTGTGAGTTAACAGTAGTATGGTAGTAGTACTGCTGAATCTCGGTTGATACTCAATGCAGTACCCTAATTCTATTCCTTTGGGAGAGGTCAGTTGTCTTTTGATGTAGCCAAGTAATTTTGCCCCTGAGATACCTCTGATTCCCTTCAGTGATTTCTTAAGTATGAAACCGAATATTTGCTTTTAATCCTCAAGCTGTTTGCCATTATATTTTCATGCATGTTTCAATGGTCTGCCATTGAAGATTGTCCCTTGAAAAAGCCAGATACTGAATTCTGGCTTCTAACTTCCGCCAGTAGCTGTGAATTAGACTTGGGCATGAAGACATGAGTCTAGTTATTCTGAGATGCTAATATTAAACTCACTTCACCATTTATGAAATAGCATTCAGGATTCTTCCCTTGCAGATAAATAGCATCAAGGCACGTGAAAGATTAATTAGTTACTGATTATATTGTTCTTTGTCCCCCTCTCCGGTGATGCTGGTGATTGCAAAGCATAATTATAGTAGTATACATTTGGCAGAACAGTTGGAAATGTCACAGTGCAATAATAAAATGTGTTCATTTTGTGGGTAATTTGAAAAATTCTAAATGTTTTTGCCATTTTGAGAAGTTGTTATCTCTAATTAAGGTCTTATTGTACTTTATATTGTAACAACACTGTAAACAATGCTGTGTATTTGCTTATATTCTAGAAATCTTTAATTAAATGCGTGTATGTTTTAGTGACCGTTGCTTGGAAGTTGCCTTGGGGATGTCTGACCTCTGTTGAGTTTGCTGGGTGCTAATGGATGAACTGGTTTGATGAACATAGTGAATTTGCTTTAAATACATTACATGGTATAATATTGTAGTGGTCAGTCAGGCACTGCTTTTGGTAGGTTTCCAAGTTTTAGGAAAGTCTGTAAAGGGGAGAGCTCAAGTGTAGTATTGTCAATATATAAAACTGGGAGGAGGAAAAGGGGTGTCTCCTCTCCCATTTCTTGCTTGTTTACGCAGGTATTGGAGATTAAACTGCAGCACAATGCTGGAAATGTGACTGCCAAATTGTGAGAGTGACTTTTCCAGTTTGGTTGCTTGAAACCAGAAATTTCTTTCCAGAGCACCTCATGTAATGTTTATAGCAAAAGCTGTAGTGTGTGCAAGTACAAGGGTCTGTGAAGACCTCATATGACCCCAGACAGATGTTGTATGTTTGTCTAGTTCTTGTTGTGAGGAAGAAAAAAGCATTTTGGCATGGCTCAGAGTTTCTCAACAACCACTTCAAGTCTTTTTTCCTTTTTACGCAGCACTAGTATTCATCTTAAGGTTATGCTTCATATGCAGGCTGCCTCCTCCTTTTTAGAAGTGCCCAGAAGAAAATTTGTGATGTATTCTAGCTATTTTAAGAGTGTTGCTTTATTACCTAAGAAGAGATGGTTGGGATCATAGATTGGAAACAAAAGTGCATATAAATAGGATGATTTTCTGAAATTCCAGATAAAATCTCTCATCTTTTGCTTTTATGAAGGGCAGCCTTTCTTTGGGAAGGTCCGGTTACTGGCAAATAGCCAAGTGATAACCTCTTTGAAGGACAGGAAAAGTCCATGATAAAGGAATAGTTTCTTTTCAGGGATATGGTCTAGTCTTGCTTTCCCTGCAAGAAAACATCTGTGTTTTTAAAGCTTCCTTTTTATTTTTATTTTTTGACTCTGGTGCTATAACTGGTGTGGTAAATTGATGGTTCCAGGAGGATTGGAGAGAAAGAAGCAGATATGAATTGAATTAGTTTTTCTTCTTTCCAAATTTATGAAGAAATCTTGAAATACAGAGTGACTTTGTTTAAAAAAAAAACAAACAAAAAAACCCCACCATTCTGTTACCTGATATTTTTTCGTGCATGTAATGGAGACCTTGGCTTCTTAACTTGTGGAAAGTACCAGATTGACAAATACTAAGTGTTTTGTGACCATCGATTGACCATATCTGGCTTGTGTCAACTGTGATTTGACTCATTGCAGTTGTGAAATTAGGCAGTTAAGACAAGTTTTCTGCATATTAATGGGGGAGATGGCCTACTTTGGCAATGCTTGGGTTTTCCCTGAGTTGAAAAAAAAGGATTTTTACTATAGTTGGTATGTACTGTGTAAGGTGATCTGTAACTAAAAAGAAGGAGGAAGAAATGCTTCTAGGCAGCGAGTGCATTTAGCTCTTCCTTATGTGAGTGGCAATTGCAGATGTCAAGTTCTTTGGAAAATGAGCTATCAGTTTTCTTAACTGACATCCAAATTTGACAATGTTCATAGTTGTCTTACTTGATGCAGATAGCAGGGAAAGAAAGGAAACAATAAAATGTGCAGACAGTTGTAAATCACTCAGTACTTTATAGAGTTTTCTTTACCCACACTGATCTTAGTACCAGGCATACTAAATATGCCAAGATGTTTAATGGGGCTGCAGAGTCGCTTGGTGTCTTTTTGACAGACTTCAGAAGAAGGCTTATTGAAGGATTAGGGCAGCAGAGGGAGCTAAAAGATTCCTAATATTTTATCATTTGTTGTTTCCTGAGTGAATGTTGCCTCTTCATAAAGTACCGATTAACCTTCACAGAATTGTGCTTTTCTAATCTTAAGTGCCTTCAGCAAATGAATAAAGATTTTAAACTGGAGAAAATTCCTTTTTTTCCTAGTGATCCGGTATAAACTGGGAATCAGGTAGGAAAAGCAACCAAAATCCTTCTGCAGGAGCAGCCATCGAATCTTTCAACCGTAACAAATGAAAGTGTTTAAGCAAGCATAGTTTTCTATGAATAACCCAAGTAAACCAAGTTACTTGCAAGATACAAGTATCTTAACGTAAAAAAGCATAGGTTCTTGTGTTGCGTCCAAGGGTGTTTTAACTATTCAACACTATTTTTCTGTCTTTTGCCTGTAAGAACTTCGAAAATATTTTTATGAGCTTGAAATACAGAGAATTAGGTTAAATATTTAATCTCTTCTAAAAGAGTTGTCCTCAAAGAACAGGGAGGCTGTTCTAAGGACTAAGATAAGTTGACTTTGAAGTAGTAAAATGAAAATGATGGTGCCATGAGTTGTCAAGTAACGAGATCATGTGCCACTTAGCACAGGGAAGGGAAAGTTATCTGTATATCTGGGACATGTTTACCCTGATGCCAAAACACCCTTTATCTCATTATAATTGTAGGTGAATGCTTATTCACAGGCTTATGTTTTGGTTTTATCCTTAATATTCAGCATTTATGGTGCAAGATGGTTTTGACTTTCTTTTGTATTGCTGCGGTAACCTGCTTTTGTAATTTGAATCTTCATTATGTGCTACCTAAACAGCTTTCGAATTTGCATGCACTTAAGGTACTACAATGTTCCAGAGGTATTACTAGTAACAATGCAAGTTGTATGGAAAGAAAATTAGCTTAAAAGCCCATTTTGCTCTAAATGATGCTGAACAGTAGCTGCTAATGAAAAGCATTATTTTAACAAGAAAACTGGGGGGAAAAAAATCCCACAGAGAAAAGAATCTCAAAGACAGTTTAAAATTTTGCTGGAACATTCAGGGCGCTGCTTTGAGTTGCAAATGCTGTAAAGAAAAGCTGTTTCTATGGTGTCCAGGATTGCAGATTTTACCTATACGGTTGTATTTTCATTGGTATATTGATATGAAGACAGCAGTTACATCCAGCTGTGATTTATCCAGAGCACTACATGTTACTGCTATAATGAAGTCAAAAGAGTTGTATTTACTGTGTCAAAACCAGTTAAATACAGTAAACAGTACAGCGTGACACTGGGTTTACAGGGTTGTAATGATTGTGTTTGTAGTATCGTATGTATATGTATTTGAACCAATATATAACCACACCTCATCCACACCTAATTCCTGAGTAATCTTCAGAGAACTTAAAAAACCTTTTGGAGTAGATATTTAGCTTTTATACAGTGCCTGGTAAAACTTTTAAAAGCTTTAGAAGTTTAAGTACTTGGTGGTAATATATACTTAGTTCAGCCTTGGGTCAGGGAAGATGCTCTGGAAGCCCTGGATTTAGACATTGCTTTACACTGGGCTCTGGAAAACTGAACTGTACAAAGATTAAGTGTCTAGGTAAACATACTGAAAAATTTAAATAGTCATCTAATTAAAGCAGACATGTTCAGCTTTCATGGAGGCAGATCCCATCCCTAGGGAAGTGCTGTCTGAGATGCAAAGAAGGGTTTTATTTTGTTTCCTCCCTTAACTGCAGTCAGGATGGGAGTGTGATGATGCAAGTGGAACCAAGAAAATTAAAGTGGAGACAGTCTTCTAGTGTTGGAGCCTTGTTCCATGAGGTCAGTAATGAACTTGAAGGTTGCTCCTGCTTAAACAGGAGGAATTGCATGGAGGCTTTAGCCAGGGGAAGAATGTCTTGCAGAGTATCTCTGTCCTCCTTAGAAAAGTCATTGTGGTCTGATGGACAGGTCATTTGGAGCTAAGAAACCTGTGTTTTATCTTTTAGCTCTTCCTAAGTCAGATAGCAGGTTAGAAAGCAACTTGCCTCTCTACCTCTGTGCCCCCTCTTTGACAGAAAACAGTCAGTGGAAGACTTACATAGTTGCTGTGATATAAATAACAGCAGGCTGCTGTAATAGTCTTGGAATCCCTTTACAAAATGAGGCTTTGCCAACTGTGAAAGTACATGGCATTTGCAGCAGGTAAAAGCACGCCCATGGGTACCACTGTAGATCCAGTACTGCAGTGGTTCATCACCCTGCTCACATGATTAAATAAGAAGGTTCCCTCTTCCTTCCTTTCCTGTGAGAATTAAATTTAAATTGCTTGGGACTTTGAGTAGATGTGTTTGGTTTTTAAGGCAGAAATTAGCTGTTCAAAATTACTCATGTTTCCCTTTTCCTGATGTTTGTTTGTGAAAGTATCATCCTATGCATTGAATTTTCAAACCTGTCATTCTGCCAATTAAATGGAGACACACCAAAAAATCCAATAAAAATTACAGGCAATGGCAGCAAAAGATGAAGAGGAAACGCTGCTTATTTGTTTGATCCTACCTGTATGTTTCAGAAAGTTTCCTTGTATGCTAGATGATGACACTCAAATACAAGTAGAGTATGACTCCTTTTAATAGGTGATTAAGAATAATTATAAGCATTAATTAAATACACGATAAATGTCTCTCTTTGTCAAGGAGTTTACATTTGAAGAAATAGTTTTATTAAATGCTAATAAAACTTTTTCCCAGGCAATTTTATCATCGTCTTGTTCGCTGCTATTCATTTCTTACTTGTGTTTTTTCTGGCTACCAAATTCTGCTTAGGAAGGTGTTACTTAGCTTCCACAACATCTGCCAGTCATCTTTTTGTTGATGTTGTTAGTTTATCTAACATGCAGATGGTCATGTTTGCCTGTTTGTGCAGTGCTCAACTAACTCCCATGCTTGTTCCCCAAATGCCACTCTGTGCTTGCCATGCAGGCACCATCAATTTATCAAACTCGGATAATCTAGTAACAGTTACTTCTTCTTGCAATAAACAAAAGCAGCTGCGCTCGAGCTATCCTTATATGCATGAATGCATAGATTGTAAAGGGCTTTTCTAACAAACAAGACAAAAGTTTAGGATTTCAAACTGGAATTTAGGGCATGTAAGTCGGAATGACTAGACGCTGATGTTTAGAAACAATATAATAATGCAGAGAATGAATTAGTTACCATAGTAACTGCTTTGTTTTAATAATTTGGTGGGGCAGTGAATAGAAGGAGCTCAGAAAGTAGTAGGAATCTTAATTACATGTTGTGCAATGTGAGTGGCTTTGTTCATTAATATTGAAATTAATTTGATTTCATAACAGATTGAAGAATGAGTGTGTAAGTTTTACTTTGGAAGGGCAATAAGAATGATTTACAGGGTTTTTTTCATTCTTAGTTTTTCTCCCTCCTGGGAAAAGAATATGATCATATTTTAATTTTGGTTATGGCAACGCAGGTTATCGATTCCTTAACAATAAAACATGCTCAATATGTTGCATTGGAAGTGTGACTTCAATCTACGTGCTGTGATTTGTTGCCTGGCAGTTGTTGGCAGCCTAGCAACATGCTTCAGTCCAGATCTGCAAAAGGAGATAGACACCCAAAGTTAGGAGTTACAGGGAAGGTGGGTGTCTCAGTACTTTAAAACCCACCTCATCAGCACCTTGAAATCCCTTTGTGCTTTATGGATCAAGTTTAAGCACCCTCCACACTTTAAGACCATCTTCTTTTGAGCAGTTTAGGACAAAGCAGGATCCTCAAACAGAATTAGCTCTTTTGGAGGCAGATGCACAGCAAGCTGTCCTCTTGTGATCATCACCTACAGCGCTCATCTGCTGGACCCTGTTTTGTAGAAAGATGGCAGGCACAATGGTGCTTTAGTCAAGAAATTCATGTGCAGTGCTTCCAGTCCCAGCATTTCCCTTAAGGCAGCAGTTGGCTGGGTCTGAGGTGCCTGTGTTCTGGTGAGTCAGTCCGTGTCTGGGACCGGCTGGTGTCGTGGAAGGATTACTGCTGATGTCCTACGCAGCCTTTCACAAAGCAGGGCCTTTAATTGGAGTCTGTCTTCTCATCTGGATGCCTTTTTTTGTGTTTTCTTTCCTCCTCCTTAATGAAATTTGCAGGAATTTAATTCTCCCGAAGAATGAAGTTCCTGCAAGAACTACTGGAGCTTTTGGTTGAAATTGGCTAGTGAGTTAAGGATTTAATTAAGGAGGGCCCAGCAGTAGATGGACAGACACAATTACGCCAGCCTGGTTTCCTTTGAAAACCTGTCTAAAAAGTGCTCAGATACTACATACAGAAACAAGAAGTGCCACCTGGTCATTCCTTGGCCAAGGAAGTGCCTTCCATCACCAGACTCAAATCGTGTTCCCTCCCTAGACAGGGAAGTCTTGCAGCTGTTTCTGCAAAGCACCCCTGCTTTTAACAGTGGCTCCTCAGTAGATAGGAGCCTGCCTGGACACGGGGAAACTTGTGTCCTAGATCATCATCAATCCAAGGAATTTTTTGAAGGGAGGTTTGTTACCCTTTCTATGTGGTTTGTGGCTATCCATGTTCCAGGTAATGCAAGCTCAATTCATTGTACCAGACAGAGAAGGGATAACTGACTCAGTCATGTCTGCTTTAACTCAGAAAGGGAAATTCAAGGTTCTCTTCCCTGTTTCTAGTACTTTAGTAGAGTATATAATACTTTAGTATTAGTATATAATTTTGTGGATGGAAACTTAAAACTATGGACTGTTTCTTTTCTCTGAGATGTAGCCCCATCACTGGGCTATTATTTTCCCTTCTTCCTGCCCTCTCCTCCCATAAGAAACTTGCCCTGATAAAGCATTTCTAAAACCAGCCTATCATCCCTCCAGACCCACGTTTTCTTCATTCTTCCCTTATCTCTTAGCAGTATCTTAATAAAATAAAATTGTAATGTTTTGGAAATAGGCACTAGCTTGCTTTGAACTCTTCTTGGGTCCTAAGCCTTCACAGGAATTCTGAAATGCTTGTTAATGTAATCTTAAAGTTTACAAAATGCTTTCCTGTTTAATTTCTGAATGAGAGTCTGTGAAACTTCCCAAAATGTCAGAAGTAAAAGTAGAAGCGAGTTCATTCCAGAGGTGAAAACATCCAGTGAAGAATAGTTTAGTCAGTTGCTTCCTTTTATCTGTGCTAACCATAAATCAGTGGTTATTTGATAGGTTCCATCTGATTACAGTAATCAACAAGTGCATGGGTGCATCCCGGATTAGTTGGTGAAAGAAACTTTAGAGCAACTCCTTAAAGGCCTTGGTGTACCAATGTAATAGCATGATTGCATCTGGTGATGCAGAAGGGAGAGTGTGCTCTTGCAGTCAGGTGTGGTCTTTAGCTGCCTCTTTTCCTGCAATTCTGAGTCTCCTTTCCCATGTTTTTCTGGTTCCCTTTTCTGATGAGGAAATAATTTCTGTTTAATTCCTTGTTTTGTAATTTTTCTGAAAATATCCTTTGTGCTATATGCATTTTGCTTGGTGGTGCACAAGTGGATTTCCACTGGAAATCACTTTCCATTCAATGTTTATTTCACAATTTAATGTTCGGCTCTCATTTGCTCTGATTTTTAATGCGTTAGTCCTTTATGAATGGAAGCACCTGAAATATGTTCTTAAAATCATAGTTTTCCACATCGTTGCAAAATATTTAACTGTTTACCATGTGGTCAACTAGTCTTTATAGATGAAGAAGATCTGAAGGTTTTTGCAAACAGTGGTATTGATATGATTTAGCTGGGAAAATACTAAGTAGTATTCTGCAACAACCACCTCTGCTGACATTGGCTTATGTCTCCAAAAGCAAGCCTGGAGGTTGCTCCATCTCGTTCTGCCTGTGCCTGAGTAACTAGAGCAAACCCATGCTACAGGCAGGTATTTCAGTCTTTGCTTCAGAGTTCCACATGGAAAGCACTCCTGCCTCCAAGCTGTGGGTTCCTCATTTACAAAGGAAATGCCAGGGGTTTCCAAGCTGTGGTCTTCCTGAGTCATGAAGTGCTCCAGAATCATAGAATCATATAAAATGGTTTGGGTTGGAAGGGACCTTAAAGCTCATCCAGTTCCAACCCCCTGCCATGGACAGGGACACCTTCCACTAGAGCAGGTTGCTCAAAGACCCATCCAACCTGGCGTGATTGACTTGTGCCTTGTTGACATGATGTAGTCATCTAGCTGGAAACTGTATTTGCTAAACAAAGACTGTTGGATTGCTCCCTGTAGAAGCCTTGTATGCGTTTCTAAAAGTTCTCTTTTAAATTATTTACAGGCAGGTTTATCCTTTTGTGTTGATAAAATTTGATTTTCAGGTATGAAGATGGAGATCAGAGGAAAAAAAAGTACTTCAGCCTCATTCTACACAAGTAACTTACGCATGCTTGATTTAACGGGAAAGGCTGGTACTAGTAATTGTGATAATGAGCCCATGGATACATGTTTTGTATCCAAAAATCAGGTATTGCATTAAAAAAGCTTGTTTGAACATGCAGGTGTGGTACTCCTGCTACCTGCCTCCTTAGTCTTGGAGTTGCTGTGACCTGTTTTGCTTTGAGTTTGTTTCTGTTCATGTTTTTTTTGTCCCTTTGCTTGTGCAGTGTTCTGGTCTGGGTGCAGTTTGTACCTGTTCCCCTTTCTGTTTTGACTTCATGCCTGAGTACCGCAGAGCTTGTTCTTACATCAAGGCTGGCACTCTGGTTCCTGGAATTCAGCTCCTGTTTACAACACTTCTGTAGGTCAGAACTGCCAGGAAATACAGAAATTAAAGGTTCATCAGTGGCTCTTTATAGGGGCACAGAAGTGTACTTTCTGTTGAAGATCTTACTTACTTTAATCTGGTGTTGTAATTGAACTATACATATCTGGTATAATAGGAGGTTGATTTATTAGTAGCAGTTAATTTAACAGGCTGCTGGATACTTCCCCTTTCCTTCTGCAGCATAAGTGAGCTTTTTGGGTCTTTCTAGAAGTTTCCAAATGTAGCTGAAGCATGGGCTAGATCCTGACTTAGGTTGCCACTGTTTTTATAAACCTTGAATTGTCTTTTAAGTATATGATAAAATAGTTGAAGCAGAGTTTTCACAATAAATAACTCCGTAAGTCCATAAATTCATGTTTAATTTAGATGGGCTACTTTACATGAAAGGTTAAATTGATCTAAAAAGAAAACCCTTGAAAAAACTGCTAAAACTTCAGATTTCAAGTAAATGTATTGAAAACTGAAAACTTCTAGGGAAGTAATTCTGTGCAGACATTGCTTGGCTGTGAAGGACAGAGCAGGGGGTGGGAAAGCTAAAATTATAAATGAAAGCAAGTTCAAGCTGTCATCATATCCTTGACATTACTCATATAATCTGTATTGTAGATTGGCAGTAACACCTAGCTATTTAGCCTAATCATCCAAAACCTGATGAAATTGTTCTCCCTATTGATATGTGCATAATGATTTTGGTGTTTTCTATTAATGATGCATTTCCCTTTTTATCGGTAGCATTTTAATTGCATTATGTCCTTCTAGTAGCTTTAAAGGATTATGGGGTGACACAATAAAACTTACTTGCTATAACAGTATAAGTTTGATGAAGTGAGTTGATTTCCCCCCCCAAAAGCAATAGTCAGCTCCTGATGACCATTCAAGAAACAGAGAAGTGCTGGCATTATCATTCTTCCCTGTGAGGGTGCTGAGGCGCTGGCACAGGGTGCCCAGAGAAGCTGTGGCTGCCCCATCCCTGGCAGTGTTCAAGGCCAGGTTGGACACAGGGGCTTGGAGCAACCTGCTCTAGTGGAAGGTGTCCCTGCCCGTGGCAGGGGGGTGGAAGTGGGTGAGCTTTAAGGTTCCTTTCAACCCAAACCCAGTGTTCCACTGCACCTGCTCCATTGTCAGTTGTGACCTGTGATGCTAATTTTGTTTTTAAATATGTTGTCCACAAATAGTGAAGTATTAAAAAGAAGTTTTTTAATGTTTAGCTCACATCAGACACAATGATCTAGTTTTATTTTACTTGCTGAAAGGTTTTCTGTTAGATCTGTACAGAAGGCAACAGGAAGCTAGAACCTTCTCATTCTAGGGTTATTTAAGAATAATATTGATCATATGATGTTATTGGCAAGTAGGGAATCTGCATAGCTGCTACTGAGACAAAAATATATCTAGACTTGAGGTTTCAGCAGTTAGGAAGGTTATTTTAAGATACAATCACCATTTGAAGATGTTCCATTAATGCTTAAGATTAGCATAATTTTTTAAATGGCAGAAAATTTGCTAGAAGCAATTAGTGTACATGGGATGGGATGTTTCCAGAACTTGGTTTCTGTGGAGCTGAGGAATAATCCTCTTCAGATTGTTTTTGGGTTTTCTTTTCAAACAACATGACAATCCATCTTCTCTAAAAGCATTTTAACTGGTTGGAAGTAAAGTGGAGGGAAAACTTAAGATTTCATGATAAACCACGATGTCATTCACTGAATTCAGCATTGGTCAATTCAGAAGTGACAGTGGAAAAAGCCTTTATTAGAGGTACAGAAGTTTTAATGAGTTACCTTTATCTACACCATGGTTATCTACCGAATACCAAAGATGTTTTGTGTAGCTGTCAGCTACATTGGGTAATTAGGAAACTCTTAATTTCCTTTTGGATATTTTCTTCTAGTTCTCATTTTCATGTGCTTTTTTAATCGTGTTTTCAAATAAGGAAAAAACATGCTAACTTGTTTTGGGGACACAACAATGCCCATGATATTTTAATTAAGTCACAGATTGCTGACAGTATATGGATTATTGATCTTGTAACTGGAGCCTAGATTGAGGCTGTTGGCCTGTCTGTGTTCTGGCCTCTTTAGAGTTTGCTAGCAGCCAAAAGAGGGAAACAAGAATTAAAACAGCAAGCGTGGTTTGAAGATAAGAACCTGTAACAGAATGAAGTTATGCACTCGGGATTTCTCAGATTTGCTGATTTGTTTTGATGGTGCTTCAGATATCCAAGCTATGTGTGGCAGCCTGTAAAGACCAGGGAGGTTGCAGTTGAAAGTAGGTGCCTTTAGGGAGCAGTTCAGAACTTGACAGGAGTTTCTGATGTTCTCTAGGGACTGTATGTGGATCCAACTGGCAAGCAGGGGTAGGGAGCAACAACATTTCTCACTGTGAAAGTCTTGATGAGCTATGCTTGAAAACGTAGCTGACTCAGCATTGCACTCTACACTATTGAAAGTCAGAACGTCAAGTCCCTTTCTGGGAATAAGCAAGAAGATTTTAACCTACTTTCATTCAAGTGCAGCAGTTAAAATACACTTTTCAGCTGTAGGTTAGAAAGCAGCACTTCTGCTTCCTGCAAATACATCAAAACCCTTCACCTGTTACCTTTGCAAATCAGTTTCCATTCTCAGTGCTGTAACAGCGGGCATCAAGTGAAGCTGCTGCATGTAGGCGCAGAAAGCACTTCTTCATGCATCGGGTGAGTTGTGAAACTCCTTCCTGCAGGGTATCGTAGGTTACTGAACTTTCATGCAGGTTGAAAAAGTGGGTAGGTTCATTTGTGGAAGAAAAATCCACTGTGTTTGCTGGAACACTTCTGAGTCATACACCTCTGTGCTGCAGATCGCTGGTTCTGGAAAGGAGTTACTAGTCTTGCTCTTTTTTCCTCTTCTTTCGTTTTGCTGTTTTTTAACTCAATCCAGCAGCAGGAAAAAAACATTATTGGGCAAGATGGACCTTTGGTTTGAACCTATCACAAGCTTTTCTTGCACCCTTGGTTGTAGAAGGCTACTGTTTTCCTTGCCCTTAGTAATTTGGAGGGTCCTTATCTTGTTCTTTGAGGCTTCCAGCATCATTAGCCTAATTCTTAGAGTCAAAAATTGAAGTAACACTGCTCAATTGCAGTGCATAGGTATAGTTAACCCAGCATATCAGCATATCGATGTCTGGGACCTCAGGTACGTGCTGCTGTGTATTTCTAATACTTTCCCATTAGGTTTGCCAGTGCAATAAATAAGAGTATTTTCATGACCTCAGGTAATTATTTTATCGATGTTGTAAGAAATACAAGTTTTAGAGACTGCTTTTAAGTTTGGGTTTTTTTGTCTAACTCTGAGTGGCTGAAGAGTTTAAAGAAAGAGAAGATGGATACTTAAAGAAAAATAAGAAGTAGTCCTCTGCGTAGTAGGTACTTGTGGTAATGCACAACATGTGGATGATGTATGTTTCAAATCTATGATCAGATCTGTACAAGTGGTGTGGTATGTGATTCAAGATCTTGGAAATCAAAACAAGGTTTAACCAGCTGGGCTTAGAGTACTTGTGGAACCAATTTCCTACTGTAGTTGTTTCCTTATCTGTGCAATGATGATAATACTTATGCTGTCTGAGGCATAAATCATTATTGGTTTCACAGCAAGGCGAAAAGGATAGCTATAGTTAAAAAATTCCCAACAAACTATTATAGAATACTTCTACTTAGTATTTAATAATTTGCCTATCCAAGCAACTGACTCTATTTAAGGAATAATTGAAACATATTTCCAGAGAAAACGTGAAAGAAAACAATAGCATTATCAAGCTAAAAAGCTATAATACATAATTATTATATACTTACTTCATGATTCAGCAGTTGAGCTGTTTTGGTGCATGTAAATGATTTTTACTTAATGGATTATTGCAGCACTTGTGAGCAGGCAGCGCAGGACTCTCCGAAGGACATACCTTGAGGACACTGCAGCAGCAATATTTTGCTGTGTCACTAGATTTTATCATGCGTAAAGGACAGATTCTTTCGTAGTCGGGAGTTTTCAGATGGAAACCAGGGGCACATTTCTGACTGATGTCAAATATGCTATCAACGTAGAGTAATTCAAGAAGTTCTTAAAACCAAATTGGTTCTATTAGTACAGCTTTATTGTCCTTTTATTTAAATATTGCCTCATCAAGTGTCTAACTATAACAGCAGTTATATAAACTACATCAAGAAAATGAGGAAACTTATGACTGCTTCTTACAGGAATTTTATGAGAGGTATCTTTCATTTCTTGAAGCAGAAGTAATAAAAATATAAGTGGATTTTAGTTTATTGTTAGTGCTCTATAGTTGTCAACTGCCATTACTAAACAAATAGTAAAAATACTCTGATTTTATTGCTTTAGTAATACAGTTACTTTACTAGACTTCTCCAAGATTTCTAATGTGTTTGAGAGTTAGTATGTAGAGGTAATGTCTCAGGCTCAGATTGTACCCAGTGCTTCAGGAATGATCTTGCTGGACAGCCAGAGATTTAGGTACTAGATAAGGGAGGTGTGGTTTCATCAGGATGAGATTTATCTCTGGAAAAGAATTAAAAATGTAATTACCAATAAATCGCATTAAACTGGGGACCATACCCTAAAATAAGGACTGTGATGCAAATATTAACCAAGTCATCTACAAAAAAAGGAGGTGATGCGTCATTTCTAGAACAGTATCAGTCTCGGAGATGGTCTCAATTACAACTGTGTCTATGCCAAGGATTCCTTATATCCCTAAACATGTAAAATCTGCATGGTGGTCGTAGAGACTGCACGATACAGTATTGTGTTAACTTGAGGGGTTTTTTTTGAAGAACAACATCTCTCTACTGCACTGATAACATTGAGGGAAATATCTGGTAAACTTGTGGCATTTCTGATTGAACCTTTAATGTCAGTCCAAGAAGTAATAGAGCTACAGAGAGATGTGAAGATGCATAGAATGAGGCTGGGATAATTGTTTTCTTTGGCCTTCCCCCAAACATCTACATGATAAAAGGAAACTTTATGTTGAACTTAGGAGTCAAGGAAATCAAAACAAACATGTCGACATAAAAGAACCTACTCCACAGCTGTAACTTTCTGGTTTCTTGAAATGTAATCTCTCAAGTAGTTGAAATGTAACTAATACTAATGCAAAATTTTGGGGTTTGGCAAGATGCTGAACTATCAAAACCGTATTTACCATTGTCTCTCCCATTGATAGCGACTGATCATACTGCTGGCAGTTTTCCAGTGAGGAGACACTAGTTTAGCAACCATGGAGGTGAAACTACCTTTCGACTCTGATGCGCAGAAGAAGGTTTGAAAATTTCTGCAGAGATTTGCTGTATAAACTTCTTATTTCTGGTTTGAATTCAGAATATTATACCTGAATGTAGCAGTGATATGATGAGCCACAGTTAAGCTAACTTGCTAATGACTGGAAGAAGAAAGGTAGTCTATAAAGTGGCTGGGATTTTACTTAAGATTACATGATCTGGAAGTTTCTGTCATTTCCAGTCAAATATAAAGGAACTTCTAGGTTAAGTGAGGTGCCTCATTGAGGTTCTTTAGGTGGTAGGAAGGATCTGAGCCTAAGGAGGGCTCAGATCAATTTCTTTGGATCTAAGTTTAAATGGGAGAGCAGTTTCTTCCTCCTTGTATCAGAATCCGCTTGATCATCTCAACTGATTTTACCAACATCGAACATCTTGATTACTTATGCTCCTTCACACATTACAGTAACTTTGAATTAATTACATGTTGCATCAGTTTGCTTGACAGATAAAAGCAAGAACATTTCTTGTGTCTTAAATGAGGAAGTCAGTATATTGTAAAGGCATGCCATCTGCAAAGACAGAGGACAGTATCTGTTTTTCTTGAGAGAGTAAAAAACAATGCAGTGTGAATGCCCTATAAGAGCACTTGCACCACTTGTACACGGTACAGTACAAGGCATTCCAGTTGCACATCATTTTTCCAGGTAGATACTTGGTTTATAAAACTGGCACAAAATGAAAAGCATTGGTACAAAATATTTGCTTATTTGAAGGTGCATGTAGACAAATGTGCAGAAACAATTCTCTGAAGCTTCAGCCTTTACTTAGGTCCTCATCTCAGGGCCTGCCTGACCAGATTCCAGAGCTGCACATCTTCTGGTCATTATTTCTTCTCTGTGTGTTATATTTTATATATATTTTCATTTTGATATGTCAACGAGGCAGAATGTCACTTTGGATTCCATCTCCAAACAGTGCTTTAATATCGTTTGCAGTAATGGAGTGCTGTGTAGAGGCTCCTTTTCCTGTCTAACCTGAGCCAGAAAATACAACAGATGGATCTCACCGTGCTTTTTTGGCAAGGAGTAGCACAAAAATAGAAATAAACCTTATTACATACATGCTTCTCAGCATGATGCATGTAATGTGCAATAAATATCACTAAAAAAGTACAAACATATTGCCAGTTAACCATTAATCAGGGAAAAAAAAACCCAAGAAGTTTAATAGAATAAGCTTGAAAGCAAATGCTTCTTAACCTTCACATTAAAAACTGGTGGTAGGCTGTTTTTCTTCTTGTATGTAGACATGCACTTGCAAGAGACAGTATATCTCAAAGTCCTGTCGTGAAATGAAAAATGCAGTTACATGTTTTTCCAGAAATAGCAAATAGATTGTGTGAGCAATATAACAAATATGTAATATATAACAGACTAAAGGAAGTAATAGAATTAGAAGGCAAAATTGCACATCTGACATTTTTATTGTTTTCAACCAAGCCTATTTTCACAAATTACCAGTTAACATTTTAATCTGAATTCTGCCAGCATGTGAAAATCGTGTAGGCCTGTTAGATATTCAGTGTACTCAGGAAAACTGTAACATGCTTTCTGAGCTTGGCAAGGCATTTGAGGTGATAAACGCTGATCAATCTGTAAAACACTTCCAGCTGAAATGGAGATGATAGAGGTTGCCTTTGGTTGCCTAAGATAGGAGTCCTGGGTACGTCCTATCTCTATGTATCCTGTCATGTCGGAAAAGCACAGGGAAAGTTTCATTGATTCAGCTGCCTGCAGGGTTTGTGGAGGTCATAGATGGGGACATGTGTTTATCCAGTGCTAACAGCAAGATTTTATTCTCATAACCATTCATTCAGCCTATTGTGCAGCTCAATTCTGCAACTAGTTTCTGTATATTAGTATACCGAGTGATTTTTATATA
>NW_009914472.1:0-11365 GCF_000696875.1 Nestor notabilis
TATATATATATATATAAAAAGTCCACCCCAAAAAACTCAAACAATAGAAAGACACAAAGTAGGAGAAAAGCATGGATCTCATCAATGTGTATAAATATCTCCTGAAAGGAGGTACAGATAAGTCAGAGCTAGCCTCTTTCCAGTGGAACAGAGTAACAGGATCAGTGGCAGTGGGCACAAACTGAAACACAGGAGGCTCCTTCTGAACATCAGGAATTCATTTTACATTGTGAGGGTGACTGAGCACTGGCACATGTTGCCCAGAGAGTTGGTGGAGTCTCCCTCCTTGGAGATCTTCAAAAGCCATCTGGACACAGTCCTGGGCAACTGGTCCAAAGTTGGCTCTGCTGGACCAGGGGGGTTGAACCAGATGAACTCCAGAGATCCTTCCTCTGCTAGCAGGTGATTCATGACAGTAAGTGAGGGGATGTCTTCACACTGTGTGATGGGAGCATGCTCTTCACCCAGGTATTGTAAGCAGGGTCCACCAGCTCAGTGGCATGAAGCAATGAAATGCCTTAGCCATAATATTGTGTTGGTAGCGGTGCTTACTCTTATGCAGCTCCCCCCTGTTAGAGGCATGAAAGCACATTAACAACTACCCACATTTAATGACCGTGTTAAAACAAGGCACTTGAAAGTTGATATGGGGTCATCTAGATCTAAGACAGCTTTACAGGCCAGTGCACTGGGCAATATCTCTTAGTGAATGAGGTGGTTTTGCAATGTTGTCCTTGTGAACAAATAAAGAATGTATTCCAGCATTTTCTACCAGGAAAACTCAGACATATTCCTTTTACTTCGGCCCTTTATGCCTGGTTCGACTGGTACCTGACAAAGGTGAGATTGCTGACAGTGTGCCCAGCTCAGATCTAATAAATCACATAAAAGTAGAAGAGTAACAGAACTAGTTATGACCCCAGATAATAAGCTGTAGTAACAACCTGTTACTATCTATTAAACTTGAAACACAAACAAGGATTTGGTCACTTTTGTTTTAGAACGAGGTACTTCTGCAGTATAAACAAAATAAAAAGACAGCAAGAATATTTCCTTTCCACTATGTGGGGGGAAATGTACTCCAGATGCTTACAGTCTCTTGGTAACAAACAGCAGTGTGATGGACCAGATGGATTTTGAAATCGTGCCTCTAACTGAGTTAAAGAATAAGTAATGATGAAATGTCCAGCAACTAGCTAGGTGGAAACGACAAATGGAAAATTGTAATCCAGGCCTCAGAGATGGCTCTCACTGTGCTTCATTGGGGGGGAATTTTTGGAGGCTGGACCCAAAACCAGCCCCTAATGTTGAATGATTCATTCTTTCAATGTACTCATAGACATAGGGGCATTTTTCCAGTGTCTGCCCAGTCTGAATCCTACTCACTTTTTTGAGCATGCGATACTTGGAATTAAGATGAGCAACATTACTGCTGGGACAGTTTGCTGCCCAATGGAGGTCAACCTTGGCTCTGTGAGAGCTTTTGGGATCTTTTTCAGCAACAGTCATCTACTCTTGAAGAAGAAAATAGACATTGAGAAGAACAATGCAAAGCATCTAAAGACATGGAGTTTC
This sequence comes from Nestor notabilis, assembly GCF_000696875.1. Taxonomy (NCBI): domain Eukaryota; kingdom Metazoa; phylum Chordata; class Aves; order Psittaciformes; family Psittacidae; genus Nestor; species Nestor notabilis. Next base: position 1,576 of record NW_009914472.1, read on the forward strand.
TGAAGCTTATCCAAAAGTGAATTTAGCCTCAGAACACATATTAAGTGAGATACAAATGTTATTTTGGATGGGTTTTCTCCTTTCTGCTGCCACAGCAGAACTCACTTGGGATTCTGGTGCCAGGGTCAACCTAAGGCTCTACATAACCAGTTGCATAGCAAGACCGTAACTGAGATCCTTTGTACTTACTTTTGATACTTAGGAACTACCTTTTAGATAACCATGTCCCAGAGTTAGCAGAGGCTTTATGGCTGTAAGACATGCAAGTGTGCACATGGAGAAGTGTGGTGACTTCGGCTGAAGAAAAACCCTCTTACTGCTGCTGAGCTGATTACTGGAGCATGGATTGTCCCATGTATCCAGTGGTAGCTGATCTCTGCTGCACTCACCTGTGTTATTCACACTTGTGAAGATGCAGCCATAGTTTTTAACAAGGTGGGGAACTTTTTGGTACTATAGTTATTACATAGTAATTTTGCTGTTAAAAAATGCCAGTTCCCCTGGGGGAATGCTGGGAAGATACTGTAATACTTAGTGACATAAGGCAGAGAGTTTGTCTCACCTAGCTTTTACCAGCTCAAGGTCAACCTTCTCATGTGAGCTGCTGTGAGCCTCTGGACCATGCTGTGTGCCACAACACAGAGGTGGTGCCAGAATATTATTCCTCTTAGCCAAAAATTTATTCCTGAAATCAGAGGATATTTTTCTTGGTCCTTGTCCTTGCTAAACAAAATGGGCATTACTAGCTTCAGTGAAACTATGTGAGCTCCAGCAGGCCTGCCCTCCTCCTCTTCCTAGCTAGGTTTGCTTGGGGAAATGCTTGGATTAGGGCAGAGAGTTTTCTCATGTAGGTGGGAAAGAAGTTTCAGGCTGTCTTTGAGAGGTAAAAAATAATGCTTTAACTTTGCTGTACATATATGTTCTTTAAACTGGGACCAGGAATGGAAAAAGGCTCTCTGCTCAGTAGGGAAATCCAGCTCCAGAGAAAGCGAACACACCGTCTGCAAGCAGCTCTGCACAATGTCTCACTTGAATGAAAAAGAATACAGAAATCCACAGTCCATTTTGTGAAGCAGTCATCACAGAAAGGTAGGCAGAGGAGCAGCCTTCTGTCTTCAAGAACTTTGAAAGCAACAGCTTTCTTCAGTTCTTTTGGGAAAAGATGCAGGAAAAATGGAGACATGCAGGGATCCACCTTATCTTCTACTACTCCAGTGTACAATGTGCCATGGACAGCTGGGAAAATGCAATTGTCAATAGATTTCAAATAGCATTGGCCCATCTTCTTGCAGGTTGGAGGAGTGATGTGCCTTTAGAGGCAGGAACTAATTCATCTGGCAAACTAGGCATAACAGCCAGAATACTAAATATACCAGTGGGAATTCCTGTATGAAGGAACAGAAGGGTGTTCAAGTCAGACTAGATGGATTTACTTGCCTGGATTTACTCTTGTTTTATTTAAGCCAAGCATAAAAAGCTTTCTAAGACTGAATTGCCCTCATGTCTTTGTGTAATCAGTTTAAGAGGACATCCTGATGTAAGCTGAAGTTAGTCTATTTGTGAGAAACACCTCAATATAGACTTGGATCAGGCAGTAATTCAGCAATGTTGATTTCAAGTGCAGTATTTTTCAGGAGGTGATCTCTTGATCACATCTGGTGGTGCAGCTAGGGTAAAAGGCAAATGTTTAGGTGAACAGGCTTTTGAGCTAGTTAGCTGAGTAAACATGGAAATTTTCTTGAGGGGGATCAGACAAAGCAGGTCCATGGGAATCTGATGGAGTCCAGAAAGAAACTGACTCCTGGGTAGATACTGGGAAGTGAGAAGGGTGCATTAAAGTCAGGATGACCCCAGGCAGGAAGTGACAAGGTATAATTGTGTCCACAGGAGCAACAAGGAGAATCCCAGGAAGTAGGGTGTAAATTACCCCATTTCCTCCACTGGGGTTTGGCCAAGGATTATCACCCTTTTTGCTCAGGAGAGGTCCTGCCGTGCTTTTAATATCTGCGAGACCCATGCTCTTCTGCTGTCTCACACAAATGCACTGAAAGAGCACTTCTAAGCAAGCATCATGAATTAATGCCAGCCTGAGTTTTGCAGAAAAAAACAAATAGCCAGCCCTCCAGCATTTACTGAGGGTGTCTCTGTAATTTATGGAGGCCCAGGGGCATGTTTCATGAGGAAGTGTGATCTCCTCCCTGCGTTTAGGGTTACAGCCTGCAGGCCGCTTTTAGAACTGTCCTGGTGCCAGTACAGGAAGAACATGTCCTGGCAAAACTGAACCTTAAGGTCTCCACTACAGGTGTATTAGCTGCTCCTCATGAGCATGTGGAGGGAGTTTCCTTGCAGGATGACTTTTAGTGCAGGCCTGGAATTGTCACTGCAGAGTTATTGTTTGTGTTTTTAACATTGCCACCTTGCAGAGGAATTTGTCATGGGGGATCTGGGACACATAGTCTCCCTTTGCTATTCTGACACACCTATGATTCACAATCAAAACCAGAGTGGTGACATCTTCCATGCTCTCCTCCAAAGGCACTGTCCTCTCTCTCTGTGCCCTACCTGCTGCCCCAAATCAGAGGTCTGTCCTTTAAGTGATGATGGAGATTTTTTTAGAAGTTATTATCTTAGTGGGAAAGATTGGCTTGAGCTAAGCATATGGTTAGGAAAACCTAGTACTTCTCTTGTTCCTTCTAGTAGAACTGGGCAATATTGCTTCCTGTGCTGAACCCAGATGGTTTTATTCGCATATATGGCTCTCCTGCCTTCTGTGCAGAGCTGGCTCACCATGTTACAAAATGCTTGGTACCAGTATGCATGCTTTGTGTGTAGTCTATATATTGCCCTGCTATCAGCCTATGACGTTGGTAGCTATTGAGCAGGAGGACCCATGGACAGATGGTTCATCATGTCTAACAGACATTGTGGCACCTACTGAAGCCTGAAGCCCAGTAAAGTGGCCTGAATTTAATGAAGATGGACAACAGTGAAGACACCAGCCTAGGAAAAGTATGGTCCTATCCTTTAGGGTGCACCCACACAAATCACGATGCCATCTTCTGGTCAGAATGTCTTTACGGATCAAAAGAGTAGGGGCAAAGAATAGTACATCTCAAATCCCTCTATCTGCAAAGAAAGAAGACTGGATTCAATGTTGAGTGTTCTTTAAAATCCCCTTCAGTACCTTGTGCAGATCCTACCTGTGCAAGGGCACACACTTGGGCTGCAGTCCTGTGCAGTCAGTCAGGAAAGTGGCTCTCACCCTTTGTGTGCAGTTTCAAGAAAGCAGATGAGATAAGCCTATGGGTGAGCTTCTATCACTGATAAAAGCCAACCCCATGGCTGGGGAGGATAAGGGAGTAGCAGCTAGCTCAACTACTTCTCAGCTGTGGAGATGAAAAGGTCTGGGGGATTCATGGAAGTCTTGCTTTGGACCTTGTATTTTCCAAGTGTGGGATGTGTCCTTGTCTGGCACAGGTCCTTCTGCTTCATATGTTAGAATTAGACTATTCCATCCAGAATCTCACCTTCAAGTGTGAAAATTTACTGCTCATTCTGGCAAATGCCTTTGAGGTTTAAAAAATGAGGCTTTGGTTTAAAACAGTTACAGATAATCATGACATCTAGGTATGAGTCCTGTCGACCATTGCAAAGCAAAGGAAGAGAGTGAAGTAGCTTCAGTGCATGGGCCATGGGTCAAGGGAAGAATGGGCTGGCTTGTTAATGGTTTGGTACCAGGTTCTGCCTTGCTAATGGCATGGTACAGAAGGCTCGGTACCAGGCCTTTCACTTGATGGGGAGATAGCTTGGAGAAGAACTGTTTCCTGAGGAACTTTCCTCCTAAATGGTTTTACTTATATTTAGTATTAACCACATAGAGCAATGGAGGGTTCAGTTTCCTTTGATTGTTCGCATTTGGGTTTATTTTCCACACAACAGCATATTTGACTAGACCTCAGCCTCAAAGTAGAGATCTGTTTCAGCTGTGCTACTGTCCAAATGCTTCAAGTTAAGTATGCATACAAGAACCCTCCTGGTCTGGAGCTTGAACATACTCCCGCTGTTTTCATGTCCCCGGCAACTCACTTACTTGAAAGAAACTACAACGATGAAAAAATTTGGTTTACATCGTGATAGCAGGCACAGAGGGGGTAATTGGGCCTCTGTTTGTAGCACATCTTTAACACAGGATTTTGCAAGCAATCCTGTGGTCACTGAAGTCCTGGACAGAGCTCTTAGTGGAGAGAGAGCAAATCAGATCCAGACTGGCTAAGAAAGTTACACAGCACTTCTAGCAGAAATGGTCACCCTACCTGATAAGGGTTGGACATTTTTCCAGCTCTTTGAGATTATCTGTTCTGTAAAGCTAGGTGCAATAGTCATGACTAGAGAGCAGCTATTAGCCCCGCTCCCCAACCCCAAATGCTGTTTCAGCAAATAGATTTAGCATTAAAAATTGTCAAGCTAGAGTTGTGCCATTTCTGGGAACAAGTAGATACTACATTTATTGGCCCCTTTTTTTTTCTTAATTTTTTTTTTTTACCCCACGAGAAAGTGCAGTCATTTTCCTCAATATTTAGTGGAGAGAAAGAAAATTCCCAGTTGGCTGAAAGCAAAGCAAGTGCTGACTAAAGTAAAATTAGCCATGAAATTGAGCTAGAATAGAAACTTAATTTAAGCTCTGCTGCACTGCTGGGCTGAGAAAAAAGAACTTCTACAGTCAAGTAAAGGATCATCACTGACAGGCTCATATCCAGCTATGTGATCTCCTAAATTGTATGAAACATTTTCAGTATGCTGTCTTTAATTTTCCTGGGACATTTTGCAGTGCGTGAAACAAACTGCCTACATACATCTTTGTGGGACCTGAGCACTAAATGCCTTGAGTCAGGGACTGTCATTTGCTGTGCACATTTATATAGCAAATAACCCAGCAGGATCACCCAGTGGCTTAGTGCCATATGAGGACACACTCATGTGCTCCTCAGAAGTCAGGCCTGAATGGGCATGCATGACAGACAATTATGTGGTGCCATAAATGCCTGACCTGAGCTCCCCCACCCCATGGAAAAGCCCTATCCCGCTGAAGTTTGCATCAAAATCATGCAGTTTCCCTTGTGCTGGAACTTCTCTTCCATGATGCACTCTGTAAGTCTGTTCTGTCCCAGTGACTGCAGGGAGATGTTCATCATGTATGTATCTGTTTATACACACACACACAAAAAGGCACCTTATATACTGAAAAGAAAACATTTTGTAATAAGTTTGAGTGTTCCCTACACTGTGTCTTCAACTCTGACTAATTTTTCTTAAAGCCAGTTAGAAAACCAGGACAAAATGTTTTCTCTCGGAAAAGAAACTCCCCTCTTTGTGGAAGTCTTTAATTACAGCTGCTAAATAATCAGGATAGCTTTTCTCCCACTAAGATGTCCTGAAACAAATCGTGTTAGTTTAGTGGATAAGCTGAATTCAATGCATTTCTACCTGGTTTAGATTTTCTTCACTTGTTCTGCAGTGAAGTTGTTCTGATATTTCCTGGAAGACATCAGAAATCTACCTATGTAAACTGGAGGTTTTACACATTGTGGATCCCTCCTGAGGGGTCAGGGTTTCCAGCTGCTTCAGAAGGTGGATGCCTCTGCGTGCAGGACCAGGATCCACCTGGGTTTCCAGGACTGATTGCTCCTGCATCTTTCCTCCAACCCAGTGAAGGGCTTGAGAAGGAAGTTGGAAGAGAAGAGAGACTGTTGCATCTCTCCTTTTCAACACCTAAGCAGGTGTTTTTCAGCCAGCAGGGCTGAGGGCCATGTATGGGTTAGTGACAGGTCACAGAGAGAGAGACGGACTAGCCTTCAGGGACCTACATTTCCCTTCCAGCCCTGCAGAGCAGGTTTGGCCAACGTGCTTACTTGAGATTTCATGGCACAGCCATGCTCATCACAGAGCAGCACTAACACATCAGATGTGAGGGTTAGCGATGGACCGATTGGATGGAACATACCTTTTGGTGGACAAAATCAGTTAATTTCACTCAGACTATTTGTGCTTCACCATGGAGCTTCGGTCTGTTTCTGCTTCTCTAGCTGCAGTATGATTAACAATGCAACTGAGTTGCCTCTTTAAAACACCTCAAGGTATATAGTACTTCCTATACGCATGAGCTATGGGGTCCCTATTTACTGAATTCAATAAAACAATGCATTAATCATATTTATTTTGACAATTCTTTCAATTTTTTCCTCCTAACATTATGAATTAGTAGCTGAATAATTCACACTATTTTTACTATTTTGTTAGCATTTTATTCTCACCTTTTAAACAGTTTGGGTTTTGATTGCACTTTTATAAAGACTATTTTCAGACTGGGGAAAGAGGTTTGTAAGCTGCCCTTTAACTTTTTCCAGCCTGGTTTCAAATGATCCTCCCTTTTATTTCTAAAGTGCTGGGGCCTAGCGCAATTCAGAGCTCCCTGTTCTGGTCATGTACTTTCTCTTCACCTCCTTTCAATGCCTAAGAGATTTATTTTTGTTTAGCTTTCTCTCTCCATTCAAATTGAGATTACTATTATTAAGATGTGTTTAGAGAACAGAATTCCACTCTTTACTCTTTATTTTTGGCTTCTGGCTGACTATACTTGATAATTACATGTAACCACTTCACTTTGTAATATATTCCCCATATTTCCCTTCCAGATGACCTAACACTTTCATACAGTAACAAACTACAAAGTTCACTAACCCTTTTTATCTAGAGGCATAATTGGGGCTCTGTGTTCCTGAATCTCTGAAGTCCACATCAATCCTTCTAAGCAAACTTCCTTTCAAATGCAGATAGAGTACTTTTTCTCAACTTGATGGAGAAAGCTCCTTTGCCTCATTTATTATCTGCTTTATGATATCTTTTTCATAATTTTAAATTGTGATAAATCCTCATGTTTAACTTCTATCATGTTTAAAATCTATGTTGAATTCAAAACCAGCTAAATCCTGTTTGATAGTGGGTAAATCTTAGCTGACCTGCCTGTTAATGGAATGTGAATATAATTTTGTCCAGAAGTCTGTGCAAATCTCTTTTGTGGCAGCTTCTTTCACTCAAGGCTTGCTGTGTTTGGATGTACAAGGTGGCTTTCTTTCCCATTCCCATTTCCTGACATTGCTAACATTAGGTAGCTAAGGCACCATGGGTAAGCTGGAGATCTGTCAGGAGCACGTGCACTGTACACACACTGTGCCATGTGTGCAAACGGACACATGCCATCTAAATCAGCATGTGCAGGAGTTTTGGACTGTGATCCTCTACAGATCTGTCACCAGTAACACCCACTTGAGAAGGCTTTTGCCCCTGATAGACTTTCAACTATTTCCATATAACTTCTTTTATGGCCTGTGAAACAGACTCACATTAAACATCAGCTGACTAAAAAAGCCCCAAAAAACAAACCCTAGCTAGTTTTTACACATAGCCCAGGTCATTACTTGGTCCCACCTGTAGACATACCTAAAAGCTTGAGATGTGAGTTTGAGCAACTGCATGACAGCTGCTTAAACTCTGCCATTGTAAGAGACATGGCTATGGATCCTGCCCTTTCAGCTATCTTGAATTAACTACCAACCAGACAACTCAGGTCACAAACTCTCCGGGGTTTAAGGCCCTGATCAGAAAAGCATTTAGGCATGTGCTGCAGCTTATCCTCTCTATGCAAGGTACATAAGCACATGCTTAGACTTATGCACGTGCTGAAGTCCTATTGAAATACTTTTGCAAGGGACTGGGATAAACAAATCCCAGCTACTCTATGAACAGAACTATATTAAATAAAAATGTTGGGTTTATCTCTTAGGTTTCTGTTAATAGGTCTAGGATGTGGCTTTCTAAACACTGCAGTGAAAGTATAAATTACTTTGAAAGTCTCTGTAAAACATTCCCCTTGTCTTTCCTTGTTCCCTATTTTCCGTTAGCAATTCACCAAAAAGAATGCATTTCCCACCAGATCAAAAATAAAGCCAAGAAGCATCTTAATCTGCATTGCCTGTATGTCTGTGAGCTGTGTGTTTCAGAAAGTGTGGTTATGTATTTTGCTATTTTAGAATCTAAAGTGACTAAAAACGGTCACACAAAGAGTAGGAATTCAGTCTGGCAGTACATCTCTATGCCATGAAAGATTTATTCTTGTTCCCTATAGCTTGATCTAGATATTGTCTGAATGCTAGCTGGCTTCCATGCCCAAAAATGTATACCAATTAAAATAGCTAGGGCTTATAAATGCTGCATATAGCATAAATGCCATATTATTTGTCAGGTAATGCATTTTGTTCTAAATGGTTGGCATCACCTGACAAAAGAAGATGCATTACGTATGTTACCAATGTCATTCTCCTCAAAATCCAATGTATTCAGAAATACAGTAATGCATATAAGACAAGGCAAGACAGTGAAGGGGTTTGCTTCTGGAAATATTCTAGAAGCAGTTACTCTGCACCACAGAACTAGGCTGTCTGATCAAATGTAAAAAATGACAATTTCTTCAAGTTGGTGGGAAGTTTGCCACTCACTCTGAACCACAGTGAAACCTGAGGGTTAAATTTAACCTTAGGGACTGATATTTGGATCTCTGCCATTGCAAAAGATGAGTTTAAAAGTAAGAATAGGCAAAAGCTAAATAAACAATGACAATTTGAGTCAGCAAAGAGCCTGAAACTCTTGGTCTGCAACTTGCCTGTTGCTTTGTGCATGGCATTTCCATGCACAGAGCAACGTTATCAAGAAATTAATAGCAGCCTTTTAAGACCATCTTCGTTCACACAGTGTACCCAGCCCAGGGATAGGTCAGGTCCACCAGCTGTTAAAAAGAAAAGGCATAAGCATCTCCATTCTTCCCATAGGAAAGTGAGCATAACAGTGACTACTGAAGTAGAAATGGTAAAAATTCTGTTACTGAATACTGAGAGAAGATGGAGAAATGCATTTTGGAGGACGATCTGCAGAAGAGCAGCACCTTATTCTGCTACTTAAACTAGCAGATGCAAGTTCACAGAGTAGCATAACTTTTCCCCCTTTGTTTGACCTCTGTTATCTTTTTATTTGTGCCTTCAACAGTTTTTGGTTTCTTCTGCATTTGGAAGTCCTTAATTAAAACAACTGGGGATGGTGCAGGAGGAAATGTACCATATAATAGCACCATACACTGTGGTGGGCAATGGAGAGTTAGTATTTTAACTTTAAAGGTGTTCTTAGCTTAAGCCTTAAAGGTATTAACAGTTTTGCTCTATGCGAATTATACATGCTATATTAAAATTATCAGGAAGATCCCAGTACAAATATCTTGAAGGCTATGGAAGTTCATTCTTTGAATTTGCGACAGAGTAAATACTGGCACATTTCTGGCCTTGTTGAGTATTTTTAAGACTTACTAGCAGTATGTACTTTTGTGAAGTTTTAAGTACCAATATCCTTAGCAAATATGGCTGAATTTTACAATTAAAGAAGGTAATAGGTCTTTGGTGCATTTTTGATCTTAAGAGTGTACCAGCAACGGACACGCAGTTTTGGCACAGGACTTCTTGGAACAAGAAGACAAGAATGAGTCAAAATAGTTCCTCAGTCCGAAGTTGACAGACGATAAAGAGAGCTGGGGAGAAATCACAACAGTTTTCTATGTCCTTCAGGACAGCTGCAGGCTGGGCAGAGACCCGCAGTCAGGGCAGGGGGCAGGCAGGAGCAGGGAAGCAGAGGCAGGCAGGGCAGAGGGCAGGCAGGGGACGGGGTCGCTGGGCTCCCTCCCTCGGGCCCC
>NW_009914473.1:0-5382 GCF_000696875.1 Nestor notabilis
AACGGGAAACGCCGGGGCCGAGCGCTTCACCTTGAGGGCGGGGTGGGTGGGGTCTGCGCCGTTCTCGCGAGGTTTCCTCGCTACTCTCGCGAGAGTGAGCTGTGAGGGCCTGTTGAGGCTGGGGGGGTTTCCCGCCCGCGCTGCGCTATGGCAGACGTCCGTCGTGGCCGGAGGGGTTGTCCCAGCCCTCTCCTCAGCCTGTGTCTGTCCTGGTCTCTGGAATTTCCACAGAGAGCAGCCAGAAAAAGCCAAAGGGGCGCGCACCTTGCTAGGTGCCGCGGTGAAGCATGGCAGCAGCCACAAAACACTGGAAGAGCAAAGGGGAGTGTGAGAGCCTGCATTAAAACAAATGCCGCCCGCACAAGGGAGAGCCTACCTGAAATAAGTTCTTGCAGGCTTAGGTCAAAGAGGATCTACGGGATATACTGGCCTTGCTAGTATTTAGGCTGTGCCGCCAAATCTACCTTTATCCGTGGGATTTGTAGCTTGCTGGCTTCTGGGGTTTACACACAGAAGATGAGTTTGCAGTGCTTTCCTCTGCCGCCTTGAGCTTAATGGGTTGTATGGGTTTGTCATTTTATCATAAAGCAGAACAGCCTAGGGCATATTTTAGTCTTCTATGTATGAAAACTGGTAGGCTCGTATAATTGACATGGTACAAGGCAGCTGAACTTTTTTTTCTCAAATTGCAGATCAATGTTCTCTTGTTTGTTGGAACCAAATGTGCTGTCTGCCGTGAGGTAAACCCTTTGATTTTTAGTTTGTAGTTCACATTAGTAATGAAATTGAAACTAAACACAGCTTTTCACTATTACTATGCTGCCTCCACACGATTCCACTGGACCATTTTGGTACGCCATATATACCTATTTGGTATATAGGAACACTTGCAGAGACAGCTTAGTGGCATGATTAGAAGATGCAATGGTGGTAAGTTTGCAAGGGCCAATGCTGCAAACACGTATTTTCTAGATTATTGATAGTGGTATGAAAAAATTAGGTATTCAGACATTTGTTAGTAGCTGTTCCATCTAACTCTTGTTACGTTACTCAGCTCTCCAGAAAGTATAAATACGGAGCCACAGAGTAAATTAAACTGGGTCTGAAATACAATTTCAACGTTTCTGCAGTATTTTGACATACTGTCAGACAGGAGTCTAATACATGACTGAGCAGGCTTAAAATCTGTTGTTCACCTGAGTTTCCCGTCAGTTATGTACCTTAAATTTTGGAGTATTTTGAAAAATGTAGTTAATTTTTCTGCTTATTCCTCAAGTTGTTTTAACCACTTGCTTTTCAACTAAAATAAAATAAACCCATTGTTCAGTAGCGCAGCACCAGCAGATTACTTATATTGTAAATTTGATCCATTGTCGTATCAATACACGTGTGGTAGAACTAAAATTAGCTATGTGTTATGAAAGAAATGTACATAACAGGTTGTGATAAGCACTCCAATCTTCTTAAATAATGTTTGTTGGCAGCTTTTTATTCTGCTTTTGCAGCTTCTATAACCTAAAAGTTTGTGATATAGGAAAGCAACCATTTCCTCGAAGTTGAGAGAAACAGAAATCTTAAATATACACAGAGATCTGATAAGTAGCAGTAAAATATCCCTCTTGCTGATTGCAGAGTTATTTTACCATAAACTGGACCTTTCTATTTATAGGAAGCTCTCTGGAAAATAATTATGTTGTCCATTTTATTTCCCAATAAACTGTGTGAGCAGTTTATTCTTACATGGTGTGATGTTTAACTTTACAGCAATATAAATCCATTGACTTCTATGTGTTATTCTTATCTGTTCAACAACAGGTGATAATGGATTAAGACCAGCAGTTGAACTTTATCTCCCTTCCAGATTTATTTGATTTTATGTGTTCCAATCACATATGTGGCCAACGATTACTGAATAGATCCCTCACTCATTAAACGTACTAGGAAACTACTGAGGAGTCTGCTATTCCACATTCACTTATATTGGATGTCTTAAGATGACTAGTCTAACTGGAACTGCATCTCATTCATCTCATAAGGGTAAACACACACACCTAGACAATAAAACTGTGGGAAAAATGCTTCACCATTGTTGCACTTGAACAGATACGAAACTTTCTGTGGTGGCATGGCTCATGTCCAGGTTTCAAAATAACCCTTAATATGGCACATTAAATGAGGTGACAGAATACTCACCCGTGAGCAACTCTGCAAAAATGGGCTAGGATTAAATCAGATTCTGTGCAAAAATGGAATCTGATTTAATCCTGTCTGGTCTGAAATGTTTAATCTTCCTAATGGTAAGCAAAGCTGTTGATTTTCAGTTATGCTTTAGTGGTATTGCCTTTCTTTTTGGTGACTGGACTGTTTACCAGCAAGTCAACTAATGACTGGATTTCTATTGTATTGCTATTTTGCAGCACAGATAAAATAAAAAATAGCCTTTAATTCACACACACACCCTTTTTGGGGGATAGTACAGAGGGTGGATCAGTGTTTCTAGCCATTCAGGTAGCAGAAGGTGACCTAGCTCACTGCATATGCATACAGAGTAGGGTTAAAAGAGATTAGCACAAAGCTTACATTCTTTGTTTCTATTGCCTTACATTTAGATGTAAAGATTAAAACCAGCTTTGAATTATACTGGGGAACTCCAATTTAAATCTTTTAATTGCCTTAAACACAATGGTAAATATATCACTCTTTTCCTGTGTATTTAAATATTATATATATGCATATATATATATAATAGTGAAGTCCTTATTTATTTGCATGATATTTAGTGGATTGCACACGTACATACATGGTGAGTGAGCTCACAACTTCCTTGACTTCCAGATCTGCACTGAGGGATAAACATATTGCTAAACTTTATATTCACGTTCATTTAATGAACTTTATCTTGCAGTTGCCAATAAGGACATAGGAGCCCAACTTCAGATGCAGCAAATAAGATCATGTGGCACAGTTCAGCTGCTACCTAAATGGGATTTGAACTGGGAGTGTAGGAACTGGCAGTCCCCTGAATGGTGTGATTTCTTACAGCCGGTAGGGCGCACAGAGCACACCACTGCTGTCTGGCACAGGTAGTTGCTCTCTCTGGAAAAATAGGGAGGAGCCACTCCATCACCCCCACTAGTTGAATTTGATTCTTCTCAAGCTGCTTGCGTAGCCACTTTTAAAATGGAGCCAAGATCAAATTCCCTGGTGGTAATAACATTGTTCACTTTGAGAAACCCCGTTTGATGCGCTTTCACTGCTCCTCATCTGTAGTCAGAAACAGCCGGGATTCATTCAGCTGAAACTCTCAAGGCTATTAGAAAGCCTTGATGGAGTAAAAGAAAGAGCAACCTGAGGGGTGCTGTTGCAGGACCCAAGCGTTTCTGATCCTGAGACTCTAAGCAGCAGCACCTGTTTGTGTTAGCTGCATGCGGAAATGTTTTGCCCCTACTGATGTTTCTCAGGTTAACATGAATAGTCTGAGTAGTTGTGCATATTTATCTCAACCTTAGAAGGCTGAAGTTTACAGGTCTGTGTAGAAAATCGTGCCACCTATCTTTTACTGTACTGAACAACAAGAATTCAGGACAGGAAAACAGGCAAAAGAGAAACAACATATGGGAAATAATATTCTACTTACCTTTTGATAGGAAAAAAAAAATAAAATCCCCAAACAATGGCCCCTGCCCTTCCTGGCCCCTAAAAAAAAAAAAAGGCAGCTGTAAACTGGAGAGAATGAGAGGGTGGCAAGCAGTATTTTGAGAAACTGATGTATTTGGTTTGAATTTTCAAAATGCACTGTGTTAAAATTCTTTAGCTTTAGAACTCGCAGCTCTCTTGCAGCATTTTATAGGTTCTACACAGTCCCTGTGCAAACCATACAGGTTTAATGGTTTATTCCTTAGCAGCTTTTCCTTCTGTATTTGACAAAATCATCAGAGATGATAAAAAATTAAATGTGTTGGGGCTTTTTCCCCCCTGACAAATATCTTAGCTTCTGGGAGAATACGAAACTTTGTTACTTTCCCACAATTTGAAGAAAAATTTCTACATGCAGACACAATGCTGCTAATGAGAAGGACATTTCAATCTGCTGTTCACTGAGATTTTAGGCTGCTCAGGAAGCCTTTTTATTGGCACTCCACAGAATAATAATATTGTTCATTTTTGCATCAATCGGGAAATAACTGGCAGTGACCACCTCTGTAATTGAAGCTTCCTGTTGGGTGACTACCATAAAGACTTACATAATCCTGTATAGATATTTTTGTATCTAGTGGTTTATGTCCACTGGGGACTTTGGTTTATTTTTTTACATCATGAAAGAGAACAGTAATTTTTTCACTTAAAGGTAGGCAAAATTAAGATATCCAGGGAGATGGAAGTAGCCATCAAAAATGTAGTTACACAGGTGGCGAGAAGATTCACATTTACTTAAGTTAAAGAGTTATTTTGTCCTAACAGGCATGACAAAACCTGTCTTCATTCCTTTCTATTCAGCTCAGCAAGTACTTCTGAGCTCCAATAGTTAATCAGTTACCAGATCCTACAGCTTTTGTTTTCACACTGTTTAATTTTTCTTATTTGACACAGAACCTGTGAATGGATTCTGTTGCAGATACAAGTACAGCTTTCAGGTCTGCCTACTCTTTATGATTAGGACTGCTTTTTGTCACCATTGCCACCACCGTTACTCATTCTAAACAGGTACATTTCCAATAAATATGTAGAAAGAAAGCAGTAAGAATGACAAGTACGTTTTCTATCTTACCATGAAGCCAACCAATTCTGAATATGTAAATCTAGGTTTAATTAACTCCATAAAATTGAACAATTAAAAAAGTCTGGCAAGAATTAGTAACCACGCATCTTACATTAATGACAGTGTGACAGTGCTGTTATGAGACAGGGATTATAAAAACACTGTACAAAAGAGAAGACCAATAGGCAGTACTTAAGTGACCTCCTCAAAATACTAAAGTCACTGGCAATGGAGCTTCCATCTGTCGCTCCCGTGCTTAGTTCATTGAACTGTCTCTCCAGTAGATACTCCTGCAGTCAGAGCAGATGATGTTGAGCTGCACACAGAAGGGTCAAAAAGCTGCACTCACAAAAATCCTTTCAGCAAGCACCATAAAGACTGGCAGTACTCAGACACATTAAGGAGATAGCCATTATACCACTTCAAGCATAAGAGAAATTTTTGCTTAAGGTTATCTTAAATTAATTTTAAAGAAAGACTTTCAAAACTCACCCTTCTGTTTGAATTGTGAAAAGTTCTGTTCTTGATCGGGGTGATAAATATTTACTATTGACTTCCCCTCCAGCTATAAACCTCAAGTGTAAGTAAGATGAGGAAGGCACTGTGGACCACACTAGAGAATG
>NW_009914473.1:5413-17437 GCF_000696875.1 Nestor notabilis
CTAAGATATATACAATGTGCAATGGATAACCTAATATGCCTTTCATTTAACTGGCTGGGCAGGTTTCTGCATTCTGGAGAGCATGGAATCATACCAGAATTTGTTGGCATAACAGGCCCGTCAGACCGGTTCCCGGGGCGCCCAGGAACCTGCCCAACCAGTCTTCATCAAAGGCCAGCCCAACATGCTGCAGCTCAGCTCAGCTCGGCTCAGGGAGGCTTCATACATGGTGAATTATTCACGCCTTTGTCAACTCCCAACATACTACTCAGAGAGAATGATGTAGCCTCCAGCAAAATAATTTACTGAGGGGTGGGGGAGTGATACATCCTTGTTAAGTGTAGCAAGATCTTATTGTTATAATTTTTCTTTCATTTTATATGCAGATGCACTGGGCTAGAGGTCTTGCCCAGCAGAAGTACAAGGAGAAACAGGAAAGAAAATACCTTTTTTTTTTTTATCAGGCTAACCATAAAGACTTATTATAATCAAATAACGCCAAATTTTTTAGTGTAACCAGCTAAAGAAAAACCTCAAATGATGCTCTAATTCAGATTTATTTCCAATCCTGCTTTAAGCGTTTATACCTACTGTATGTATAGTATTCAGCATAGATTTTCTTTAAAAGTGGGAGACAGGGCACTAGGAGCTTGGAGTATCACATGGAATATTCACCTTGTGACTTTGGTGGAGCCCTGGTTTAGTGCAAGCTCACTCTTCACTACTGCACAGGATATTTCAAGGTGAAACAGGTCAGAGAACATGGAGTGTGTGGGACATGCTTCCATAACTGCTAGCAACTACTTGTGAGGCAACACCCTGCTTCTCTGAAGGATACAGCTGCTGCCCTGTTACAATAGCACATGAGCTGCAGCAGCAGCTGCGCTGCTTCTTGTTCATGGCTGGGGGGCAAGAATACTTGCACATCGGTCCTGCATATAACATAGCTGTTCAAGCTGTAGGCAGAGATCAGGATATGCCCTGACAGAAGCCTGCATTTGTGTAAACTTACTACTTTCTTTTTCAAATACAAATACAGACCATAATTTTCAGTTTCCCTGCTGTGATTGTCAGAGATGTTCACTAAAATCAGAAAGAGCTGTAAAAGTTTAACACCTCTGGAAATGTTATCATGACTACCTGCAATCAGTGTGCTAAACCTATGCTTAGGCAGGTTCCTTTATTTTTAGGCACCTAAATTTATAAACACGTTTGAAAAAATTGGTTCTATTGGATGTTATCTAAGGCTCTGAGTAACTGTAGAAACCCATGTTTGTTCATAAAATGATCCCACAGAGGTATCATTTCAGCCTGGAAAAGAGAAGGCTCTGGAGAGGCCTTATAGCAATCTTCCAAAACCTAAAAAGGGCCAACAAGAAATCTGGAGAGGGACTTCTTACAAGGGCATGTAGTAACAGGACAAGGGGGAATGGCTTTAAACTGAAAGAGGGGAGATTTAGGTTAGATATTAGGAATAACTTTTCACCATGAGGGTGGTGAGGCCCTGGCACAGGTTGCCCAGAGAAGTTGTGGCTGCCCCACCCCTGGCAGTGTTCAAGGCCAGGTTGGACACAGGGACTTGGAGCAACCTGCTCTAGCGGAAGGTGTCCCTGCCCATGGCAGGGGGGGGGAACTGTATGATCTTTAAGGTCTCTTCCAACACAAACCATTCTGTGATTCTATGATGATTTATCAATCTTTAGATCATCTTACTTCCCGTTTTAATAATAGTTACTAGACAACTTGTGATCAGAACAGGAAGTTACCATAAAATTCAATCAGTGTTGTGCAACATGAGCAGTTTTTTTCATTATTGACCAGAATACATAAAAGAAGAAATACTGATATTTGAATATACTCAGATTATTTTACTACAGGAAAGTAATTCTTTCTATAAGACTACATTTTATGACAGCCTTGAAAGGAAGGCTTATTTCTGAAGAAGGCAACTGGATTACTAACTGAGCTGAAATGACAGATGTACGCTGTTTGTGCTTGCAGTCACACCACCTTAGGCTATGATTTCATACAGTTAAGCAGGGCTGGGCTTGGTCAGTACTTGGATAAGAGAGTTACAAAAAGTCCGCTGCAGGAAGTGGTTTTGGTGATTCAGGAGGTTATACTGAATAATTGGGCTTCAGTGCCAAATGTGATGGAGACGCTGGTTTCTGGATATGCCACAGTCTTGGTGCCATATAAAATAGAAGTTTTTAAAGAATCCAAAGCTATTTCCACAAGTGCTAATCTTGAAAATTAAATCCTTGTCCAATGTGAATGTACTATGTCTGCCTACAGTTTGTTTTTGTGAGTGTCATATAATTGGATAAACTGTGTAGCTGATTAGTACTGTTAAATTACCACCCAAAACAGCTGTTGGACTGTACAATGTGAAAAAGGTTCTGCTTGCATAATAGACTTACGGAAGGCTGGTGTGCTTCAAAGCTGGTCTACTTTTAGCTATGTCAGCTGGTATCATAAAAGATACTGTCTGAAATTCTACATTCTGCATCCTGAGCGCATCATTAAACCTGGAGCCTTATAGTGAATCTGATAGTGGACTTCTGAAAGACATTGGGCTTTCCATTTAACTGTTCACTGGAGTCTGAAAGTATGGGGATAAAAGGGATCTTTACTACCTCTTCCTTTGACTTGGCAGCTTAAAGAAGAGTTTGAGCACATTTTCTCTTCTCCAGCCTCTTTCTCCCGCAAACCAAAACTAACAGGCATACACCCCCCTCTCCTCCCTTGTAGATTCAGTAGGGGCTTCTCATCAGTCAAGGCTTCTCATATAGGGTTGTTGGCAGGTTGAGACCTTAAATTAGGCTTTTATATTCACTTTCACAAGTTACAGAAATGTAATTTTTCATAAGAACAAAGGTTTAGGACAAAGAAGTCATTGTATGTATTATACATTCTTGGATAAACATCACTTGACTGTTGTTCTCATCCTTGTAACTCATGACAGTTCTAAAAATACATATACCACAGAAATAAATATTGTACTATGAGACTTGGACTTCTCTGTGGGAGAGATTGCTTTTTCTCCTAAAGAAGGTAGTATAATAATCTGAAATACTGAATACTTTTATTTCAAACATAATTTGCAATAAAAGTCTCTTACAGATGAATGTTTTTGTCAAATCAAAACTATTATTGAAAACTTTTTGAATTGAGAATAAATTACAAGTTTTTGTCATCTCCAGCTTCAGTCAAGAAAAGTCGCATAATACTTATCTGTGAACTCTTCCAGTTTATACAATGATCACACAAAATCTTCTCCAGGAGAAGAAGCTCAGAGAGGTGCAATTCTGAAAAGTAAGTCAATCTAAATGGTGCAGGCTTTAACTTGTTCTTATAGTGAAGGTATGCACAAACATTCATGTCTACAAGTATTCATTACAGAGAGTTTACAACATACCTCCCCGTAGCTATCAAAAGCTGCTCAGTACTTTCACAAACAAATTCAGATAACACACATGCCCCCACACCCCTATCAGAGTTAGGTAATATCTCTCTTCTCTTGACTGATTGTGTAGCAGTGTAAGGACAGGGAGACTGTTGGTTCATGAAGGGCACACTGAAAAATAGGCCAAGTCCTACCTTGGATAGGGAAGAGAGGTAGCAGCAGTTAATTTCTGACCTAGAGGCTAGCTAGAGAAAAATACCTCCAAGTGAGCCAAAGGATGCAACCTAAAGCATTTTTGATGCTTTTCTGAGCATGGACAGGTTTAGTATTTGTTGCAATTAGTTTGCTGCTGATGACAAATTCTCCTTTACCTCAGCTGAGACAGCAGGGCTGGGCATTGGCAAGATATAAAAAAATTACAAGAGAGCTATCACTGTTCTCACTACAAAAGTAAGCCTGATATAAAAGCTTGGCTATTTTTGTCTGAGATGAAAAAGCCTTGAAATGTTAATGTTCTTGGTGCCAGTCTACATCTTTCTCCACAGTTCTCAAGACCATCTTTAACAGTTGGTCCAGTTTGGTAATTCAAGAAAGAAAAGCAGGCTTATGAACTTTGGGGTGTAGAGAGGTCTCACCATGAGCTGTAATGCTACAGGAACGTTGTGAAGAAATGTAAGAGAAGAATTAATTGCTAGGAAATTCCAGCAGTCCCTTCCACTCTCAGAAAGGAGGAGGGAAAGAAAGGAAATGCAAACAGAAAGTAGCTGAAGCACCTCAGACCATTACACTGGAGTGACTACTCTGGAATGGGATTGCACAAATAGCTGGAACCTCCATTTTTGTCTAATTCAAAGAAGTACTGCCTACAGAAAGTCCTTTCCAGCACTCTCATGTAGAGAGTGACTGGATATTGCTTATTTCAGAAAGGACTGCCACGGACTAAAGTGTCAACATCCCTCGTCATTGGATTTTCTTGTCTATTGTCTGTATTTGACCAGGTTTGAATTATTATTATGAAGTATTGCAGCATATTCTCTTACAGACATTTAGGAATACTTTGCCTTTTTTTTGGTGGAGATTAATCCTTACAGAAGAGTGAGTATTCGCTATAAAGAGATAAAGCAGGAACTAGAAGTGGCACTGGTGTAATTGTTTGGGGGTCTGAATAACAAATATTTTTCTGTATTTGTTTTCTTTTGCAGATGATGCTGTATTAAGCAACAGGCTTCCCATGTGGAAACACGGAAGCAAGTGATATCAGAGACCACACAGTTACCTTTTCCCATGTTGAAATTAGATATTTTATTTCTCCATTTTGTCTTCTTCATCTTCCTTTTTTTGAACAAGAGAACTATTTTCCCATCTCAGGGTGATTTAGCTGGTACTTCCAGCCTCTTCTGCTGTTCTTTATCAAAGACCTGGGAAAATCCAAGTAAATTGTCTACTACTCATTTGTCTGATGATTTAACTAATACACCAGATCATTTTATTATGCTACACTTTTTTATTGCAGAAGGCTTGCTGAAATAGTCTTAACATATCAGGTTTCTGTTTGTGTTTCATATTGCTAAATGTAATAATAGTTTAAGTCGAGCTGTTACCGAAGAAAGACTCACCAAAATTTTCAAGACTATTCACTAGGTCTATTGGAAAAAAAAAAGGATTTGTTGCTTTCCTGTTTTTTGAGTATTAGTGAAAAAATATATTTTTGTTTTGAAACCTGATGTTTGTGGTAAAGTATCTTTTGTTAGAAACTTAAAATGCCACTTCGTTATTAAGCATCTTCAGAATTCAGAACATCGAGAGAAACCCAACTACTCTTATGTTCTGTAACTTCATTCAGCACTTTTTCTGTGATAGCATTTTCTCTTCTAATACCTAAAGCTTTTTCTCTCTTGTTTCTTGTATTTAGAAACAGCAAGAGCAGGAGAGTATTGGGAAAATACTAGATGGAAGTAAATGTAGGTTCCAGCTTTTCAAAAGAAAAGTGGACTTCTGCAATTAGTATTTCAGGTAAAACTCTGAACTTCTGAAGTTAGAAAGAGCTTTGCTAATGACTTTACTGAAGCCAGATTTTTAATGTTCTTATACTGCCTTTCTTGTATGACAAAATAACCAAGCAATCTTTTTAAAAAAATGACTGTTCCAGTATATGTTTCTTGCTTGAGCTGTTAAGGGAGCTATTTGCTTTTTGAAGCAAGGGGAAAGATAAACTTGAGCAGCTGTTTCACCTGTGGTGCTAGTCAGTACACAGAATACTCATATACCATGCTCATTGTAACCTGAGAATCCCTTCCAGGCCTTGCATGATAAAAGCAGCAAACCAAGACGGAGACCATCAAGCCTCCAGCTTTGACCTTCAGCCTGTGACTTGACCCTTAAGTATGCTTGTATCAGTTCAGTGTATCATCCAGCAGATCACGAGCTGGCTTAGTCCAATGACCATCTACCTCTGGTGAATTTGATTCTGTGGAAGAGGTCTAGCGGCATCCCATTGCAATAAGCAGGAAAGCATACTGCTTAACACTGCCTCGTGCTCAGATAAAACCACTAAGTGGCAGGCTCCCAGTAGGTTTTTTCCATCATTTCTCTTGCCTGCCAAGTAGTACTATGTGTCAGTTGTGTTCTTTTGTCTTGGCAGAGGGCATCAGTGAAATAATCTGTATATAAAGTATATAAAAAAAATATATACTTTAGCAAAAGGAACTTTTAAACCAGAATCATTAATATAATGGCACAGCCCCACAAACCCTCCATTAGGTAGCTGAAGTACTGGCAAACCTTGGCAAAAAAGGCAAAAGTGATGACCCACAAAAACCAAACCAAAAAAACCCTAAACTATGTTTCATTTTGAAACAAAGCCATCTGTGGTAGCCTATCTGAGGGGGCATGTGCTCAGACCTTTTCAATATATGAAAGGGATCAAACTTTTGGGAAACTAGCACATGCAGAGTAACCAAAACCTTATTTAATGTGGTATGAATGCTGTTCAGGCCTCAGTTTCATGAGGAAACTGTAGAATAAACTTAGAGCGACAGAGTAAGTGCATTCCCGGACTAATTCTAGAATTGACGCAATACATTTTCCTCATTCCCAACTTGTTTATTGCTGAAGAGATTGTTTATCAAACTTGTTTATCAACTAAAAAAAAAAATAAACAAAATAAAAAACCAAACACAAAAAAGGTAGTTGTGATTTAACAATGTCTTTTTGTGTTAGTTTTATTTTCCTCCCGCAGAAAAGCTGCATAGCTAAAACATAAACTCTTCACCTGCACAGGAAAGATTTAAACTTTGAAGTGATTCTTCATTACATGATGCTGGTCAAGTTTCTTTTTGCACTGTGGTTACTGTGCTGTGCATAACACCACAGTATTTTCAATGCTCTAGTGATCAAAAAAAGAAGTACAATACAGACACAATGTAAGCATTGTTATTTCAGTAAGTACTTATGTGCTTCTGAGAATTCCAAGGGAAGTGGGAATTTCCCTTAAGGGAAGTGCATTTTTTGTGGTACTTCCATATGCTCCTCAGAGAAGGTAGTTGTGTCAGGACTGATGGCTCAGATCCTCTTTATCTGAGCTTCCACCTGAGACAAGAGCAGAATCCAGCTGATAGCTCATCAGGATTCTGAGTCATGCTGCCTGAGAAAACAGATACTACAGGATTTCAATGTAGAAGGCATTTTTGAATGATTCAGTTAAGCTAGAGCAAATTCATCTGCAGCCACTTAAATTGATTTCCATTCTTAATCAGCTAAACTAAGTCAGGAAGCCTAGTTTGAATGTGAACTTCAGTGATCAGACAACTTTTTGGATTTCCTCAGTGCAATCAGCTTGAAGTTTCATCTTTCATCACTGTGTCTGACATAGGAAAATTAAAGAGAAGCAAGCTAAGGCGTGAATTTGTGGCACTCTGGCTACTTTGCCCGTGAATTTATGGCACTCTGGCTACTTTGCCCTTGTCCCTTTTCGAGAAACACTTGTAATAAATGTAAGCGTATCCTACTTTCAAAGTGGACTAACTGGTGAACTCTGATGGCATTCCCTAGTCCATTTGGCAGTGGTTACCTTTGTGTAGCTAATCTGTTGGAACTTGCTCACATCCCATATGCAAGATTCATTTGTATTCTTTCATGGTTAGTACAACGTGGGCAGAAATGTCAGCAAATGATGTGGAGCATCTCCTCTAAAACTGGTGCTTGTACAGATAAAGTGTGTAGATTAATAGGGTGCTATGTGATTCAGGTGTCTAAAAGGGACTGTCCTACTATCCTGTGTGAAAGTTCTCTCAGTATTTTCTTCTTTAGGAAACAAATCATATTTTAGCAGATGCTTTTGCAAGAGTAAAGTAATTGGAATTTGAGCTGGAGTTATACAGTGTGGAGGCCTTGAGTGTTTCTATTTGCAAATCAGCAATGTGGTTTTGTTCTTATGTAAGTATCTAGAAATGCAAAATCAGAACACACTGGTGAAGCCACTCTTTCATTGGCCCAACACTAAGAAAAATAATTGTGCTGCACCCTCTGCAAGTAAGGACATTTATGAAGAACGCCCCCTTCTCCCTTCCCCCCAATCTATTTCTAGCCAAAACTCACTGGGTAACAACCATTGCTCCCCAACTTAGCTGGCCCAAACACAGACTCTCCACCTACCTTCTTGTAACTGGGCTGACTCATACAGAGTCAGGACCAGACAGTATGCTCTGTAAAATGGCAGCAAATAGGAAACTAAAAGGCAACAAAGAATACTGTCTAACAAACCCATTTTGAACTCAGTAAATGAAAATGTGTGAGCTAATTGAAAATCTGAGAGAACACCTTCCCCCATCCCTGGTAATTTAAAGTATGTATGGAATAGTGAACAAACAGTGTATATGTCCGGTCATATATTTCTTCTGACACTCCTGTCTGTAGTTCACTCCTGGCTCGTATTCAAGCAAATACAAGAATACAATTAGTTCTAAGAACAGATATCAGGGACTTATATTTGAGTTATGCTTTAAAAGGCACTGAAACAAAAGCATAGCTTAGATGTGTTAAACCACATCTAAGCTATTGATCTAGGCTCTGCTACCATTTAGGCAGACTTCCTCATTATAGACAGGTACAAAATATTTCACTAATGAAGTGCATAAAATTGTTTTCCAGCCTGAAATGGGTATTCTGAAAGTAGGTGAGGGAAGAATTTGTCCTGTTGTGCTTTCTCCTTTCAATGATTGTTCGCTCTTTAGGTTTTGTATTTCAGTGTTCTTCCAAGAATTATCTCTGTTTATTCTGTGGGGGCATACAGAACCAAGGGATGAAATAGGTTCTATAAAGTGGGCTGGCAAGGATCCTGCTGCCTAAATGTCTGTGCTGGAAGGGACAAGGAGTGCTTGTTTTCCAAGCAGACAATTGCTGCTCCACCTGTGCAGCCAGATACCTAGCTGCTCCTCAGTAAAGGGCCAACAAAAAAGATGGATGGCGGCTATTTTGGGGTGAGAGCAGAGGGGAGGGAGAGGTTCTATCTCCTTGCAGGAGCAATCTACTACTTCCACTTTATTCAATGCAGCAGCAGGGGTTAAACCCTCAGCTTGTGAGTTTTGTCGGCACATGTGAGTTACATTATCCTCTTTTTTTGGGTGCCAAGATCCACTCTTCCATACATGCTGAGAAGCCCTAGGACAGCCCAGTGTCAGCAGTGCTGGTTTTCTAAGAATTCTGCACACTTATATACTTACTGCTCAGATGATATCTTTGTTGTTTTTCCAATCACATCTGCCTCCTATATTTTAAGCACAAAGCAGTACAAGGATTAATGCAAGTGGAATGTGCATACTGGAACATGGCCTGTTTGTTACAGGAAACTATTGTCACGCGTTACTGACAATCTGACATGGTCTTGATTGTCTGAATTGCAGCATAAACCAGGAAACTTATCTTTGAGGAAATATAAACCATTTATCAATGGCTAATCTCCAGGTTGTTTTCTTAACATCAGTGAGAAACAATAATTCAGTGACAGAAATAAGTTGTTTTTTTGTCATAGGTGCTCTA
Source organism: Nestor notabilis (assembly GCF_000696875.1). Classification (NCBI taxonomy): domain Eukaryota; kingdom Metazoa; phylum Chordata; class Aves; order Psittaciformes; family Psittacidae; genus Nestor; species Nestor notabilis. The sequence goes on from NW_009914473.1 coordinate 14,856, forward strand.
CCCACCAGCAATACCAGGTGGATTTTCTTCAGAAAATATTTTTTCAATGCCAGAGGAATAGCACCAAAACCAAAAAAAAGGATATTCTGGTGTGAGTGAGTTTCATGGGGTTGATTTCAACTATACTGGAATTGGTTTAAAAACTGACAACAGTCTCTTTGGTTTCTCCCCATCTCCCTTTTGGAAGTTTGTAGACCATGTTTGTCCCATTCTTGGGCTGTGAAAGAAAGAGAAAGCTCAAGCATGCCCTAGCTTCCTACTGCCTTGTTGGCTTGAAAACTAGTCAGGATCTGGCCTAGCCTCTGTCATTCAGATCAAAAAAGGAGTTTATTGGTGGGACAAAAATTACTGCATTGAATTGCCTTGTGAAGTTTCTTTTAAGGGACACCAGAATTACTGAGAACTCAGCTAAAATTCAGTAAAACTGTGGGAGTTTCTGTCTGCCGTAGGCATGACACGAAAGCTAGACTGAGCCCCTGGGAGTGAGGATGTATCAAGGGCAGGAAAGCTGGACAGGATACTGCATTTTATTTTGCTTGAGGCTTATAACAGCACTGTTGCACTGCTGCACTGCTGCCTGGGGGCTTGGCACCCTCTCGTTTCCAGGCAGCCTAATGACTTAGTCCACCTCTTCTTCTGGATGCCTAAGTATATAGAAGAGAGGGAGAATTGTAGGAAGAGAGGGAGCATAGACAGCACTGAAAATCCCACATGGGATCACAGACCACACTCCAAAGCACTCAGCTGATGTGCTGCAGCCTGTATGGCAGCACCCTGTGCTGAGGTTGTTGGCAAGTGCTGTTGAGGCCACGGCTGGAGAAGGCAGCAGCTGACACCAGTGGTGACATTCAGTCTGTGAAGAGGAGGGAAGGCATGGGAACAGCACGGATGACAGCTGACACAGCAACTGAAGCATGAATCAGGGTGCAGGAAGGGGGAAGGATTTCAGACAAGAACACCGACAACTTGGATTTGAGTTTGAAAGTTTTCTCCTTGTGAAAGTAAATGCCTGCTGCTCCTTACTCTAAATATACTTACTTTCAGGGGGATTTATACTGTTACCCAACTATTTATGGAGCATTTCACCAGTACTGGTCAGAAGAAACCTGCATATTCATTTTCTGAAGATAAATTAATCTTGTTTGCATAGAGAAAATGATTAGCACCTTTGCTAAGCATATTGCAGTTCTCAGAGAAACAACACAATTCTAACTTGAAAAACAGTAACCTGAATGTTTCCAATCGTCAGCATTTACAGCAGTATCAGTCAAGAAGCATGCTTCAGAAATCAGGAAAACATCTTCATCCAAGCAACTTTTTCCTGTTTCTCTTCTGGTTCAGATTTTCCTCTGATTCAACTCCAGAATAATCACCTTATGGCAATTGCTAGAAAGGTGGAAGAGTTATACCAGGGTGAATATGGCCCTTTTGTTTGTGCTATCTGTACTTTTTGTACTCTAAAGCCAGGGGTGACACTTGATATTGTACTTAGTCAAAGCCTTTCAAGCAGTGCTCTCTGTATCAGATTAATGATGCTCTGAGTTAGGCAGCAAATCAACCAAATCAATACACATACAATAGTTCAGGTGGCTTTTTTCAAAAGAATGAAGGACTTGCTGTGACACCACCACCGGAAAGACAGAAATATGTGAGCAGATGGCAGTAGGGCCTCATTTGGACAAGCGAACAGCCTGAACTAGTGTCATCTCACCTGGCATGTGACCTGAGAGAATTTGGCTCTCTGTTCTTTCCTCCCTTTTGCATGGTCCTTTGTTCATTGTCTTTCACCAATGACTGATGTTTGAAATACACATGCTATTGCTGCTTACAGAGCTCTAGCACCAGAGGAAAGCAACCTGAGCTTTTGAGACACTTCAAAAGCAAAAGGACATAATACCTATCTCAGTACAGCCATTTAAGCAGGTCTTTTTATGAAGTTTTGTGCCTGGGAACATGGTGGTTGTCTAATTTTGAGCAGCCATTACCTTACCTTTAGTTTTGAGGGAAGACTCAGCTCAGCTGAGACCTCTGCATTTCCATCCAGGAGGCTAACCACCTCAAGACCTAAGTACGAATTGATGTGTGAAATACTTTTCAGAAAATCCTGATGCTAGGAGAAAAAAAGAGATAAACCTGCCCATTTTTATGTCAATGTTTTGGTCAGGACAAGAGGAAGGACTCTGTTGGTAGCCTGAGGAGTTTGCCTCTGTAAGGTGAGACTACAAGCCTTCCAGAGAAATTCCAGTGAGATTGTTGTTACAAATGCTAATCTGTCTTTTCTGTTCCCTTTCTTATTATTTTCCTATTAATTTAGCTAGTTTTATAGTGCAGGAAGATCAAAAGACATTCAAGCACCATGAAAGAAAGCTAGGAAAACAGGCAAGTACAGAGAACCTGGCAAAAGATTACCAGGTGAGTGAGCTCAGAAAAACTCAGCTGGCTTTTGGCTGGGTCTGGTGTTCCAGGGTTAAACTGAGTGAGATACTTGTGCTGGCTGCTTAGGAAAGGCAGATGCACAACAAGTGGAATTTTATTTCTATGCTTCTATTCCCTCTGTAATTGGAAGACATCTAATAGCAGGA
>NW_009914473.1:17468-38971 GCF_000696875.1 Nestor notabilis
CCGATCCCTACGAGAGGAGATGATTCTGTAAGGCAGAGCATACATGAGGAAAGATGTTAGCTTCCTATTCTGTAGTACTTTCCCTGGTTTGTTGCACAGCATGACAAATAGAACAACACTTCCATGATGTTTTAATGTTTTATGATACATGCTAGCAGTAGAATCAAGGCCAAGTGCCAAGATAATAAATTCCACTTTCCTGAGTTACCCATAAGGTTTAAGTTATGTATGGCAATTACCTCCTTTCAACTGTTAAGCATGCAAAAGGTGGTTATTGCCTGCTGCCTTTCTACCTGCATCATGGCAGGGGCAGTGAACCTTGCTGTGCGTTTGCTCACATGGTGACACAGAAGTGCTGCTCACCTTCCTGCTGCTGTGAGAGCCATGATGAGCTGCATCATCAGCCCTGTGGTGCTGGGCTGTGTGCATGCACGCAACTGCCAGCAGCTCACTGCCTGAGGAGTTGAGGCAGAAAAGGGTAAGGCACTGGTGTATCATCGTTATGCCTGTTATACAGAGGAGGAGAAATGACGGAGATGAAGTGGCTGGCCCGAGGTCATGCTGGGGAGCCGGAGTCACTGTAAGGAACTGGATCCCCCATTTAACTTACATCTCCATCCCACAGTGCTCTGTATTAACTAACACACATTTTGCAGATTTATATTATAGTTTAATTTCCTCATACTGCTAGAACAATGCCAGTCTCTGGCCACGCTTGCTCCATGTAACTTAAAGGGTTCTGGCAACTTGAGCAAACAAGGAAAAACTCAATCAAAGGGTAAAACATGCTACTCCTTGCTTGGACTTCTAGCTTTTTTCTTTCTGCTGAAGGTGCCTGGTTGCTTTTTAATTATCATGATCTGATAAGCCTTCACTGGACCTGTTGTATGATAATGAACCTAAACTTAAGCCTAATGGTCTGAGGCTGCTGTGTGACTCCATAGGATGATACAGTCCCTCCTGATCTGCTTGCAGGACACATTAGAGGGCCTCTGTATCGAAGCTGGTGGGCTTAATTGGTTCTGGTGTTTTATGTCAGTGAATTATGAGATGTCCTGAGGTGGGTCCCATGGCCCTGACAAAGCTCCTGAAGCCGCATGTACAGACTTCATTGCATAGGGCCCATGTACTTGGGTCTGCTTTAGGCTGCTTAGTTTGCTTCAGTGGTTCTTTCCTGGGCTTCCTGGCACACTTTGAGATACAGCTCTCTGTCAGTTTACGGGATAAAGATGATGTATCTGACACGTATTTAATAGCTAGACCACCATCCATCCCAGCAATCCATAGTGAGTAGGCAAAACCAGAGGACAGTGTACAAGCAGGTGATGAATTTCCATTTCTTCCCAAATTGCTGGGCAGGGAGGAGAGGGTATTCTGCAGACCACAGCTTTCACTGCTGGTCTGGGGAGCCACGGCAAAGTGGAGTGATAGGAATTGAGCTCAAAGCTTATAAAATTGGGGTCCATGGCAAGGGATATTGCTATAAGAATGCCCACTCTTAGCCTACTAGGCAAATAAAATAGTTAACGGTGAAAAATCAGGGTGCTTTTACAATTGCATTTAAAGCCCTAGGGGAGCCTGTAATGGGCTAAATGGACCACTTAGAGAAAAGCCCACATGTTTTCCTCTTTTTTTTAGTGTGTGTTTTAATTTACTGTGTGTAGCTGCCATTATCCATAAACCAAAACTTACGACTCTGTTACAACAGGAGAAGAGAACACTTTATTGTCTGCTGTTGGCAGATCACCCAAAGTCCCCTCCCAACTTAACAAGCATTAAGCTTCAATAAGACACAAGACACTTCAGAAAAAAACATCGCCACAAGGCTAATGATGACAACAGCTGCCAGCAAACTTTCCATTGCAAGCAAGTAAAGACTTGAAACAAATTTTAGCTCAAGTTTTGTTTTAGTAGCATCAGTGACATGTCTGTACCGGCAAAGGCTCAAATTGCATTCCTTAACACTAGGACTGTAGACCTATCTCCTGGAGACATTGCATTGCAACAGCCTGGTAGTCATGAGTAGAGTTGTGAAGTCTTTAACGAATCTGACCTTTTTCTTCTTTTAAGAGGTATTTAGGCCAGTGAGGCAAGTCACTGGAGTCTCATACACCTGAGGATTTCTGCATGCCAAAGAAAGTTAAGGTGCCTTTCATGTTTAGAGGAGGGCACAAAAAAGAGGTTGTGGGTCTCGGCAAAGCTGGAGACTCAAGAACTTTGTAAATCTGTTTACTTTTCTGATACTAATTTTCTTCTTAGCAAGTCATTTAAAGTCTTGTCTACATCAGTGACCTTACCTATGTGAATAAGAGCTCTGTAGAGTATGAACAGGTGAGGTCTGACCTCCCTTCATTTTTCCAGTCTATAGATCTGTGCCAATTTTACTCGTATACCTTTCCCAACTGGGTGGATCGTGAAGTTGCTCTATATGAAGTTGCTCTATAAAGAAAACCTTGCATATAATTAGATGAAAACAATCCCAAACACTTGGTAACAGCAAAATGTCTGAACAACATAACTTCAGCATGGTACAACACATAGTGAGTACTGGTTGGTAGGAAGAGGAGTTTGCATTGTCTGTCTGTTGTTCAGGCACTCTCCCTTCTCAGAACAAGTGTTTCCATTTTGCTCAGCATTTTCAAGAGCTGCAAGGAAATAATGAAAAAGAACAGGCTGGAAAACCCTTCTGACATCCTGACTAAGCTTCTGTCTTACGCAAAGTATGATCGTAGAATGAGGATTGTCTTGCAGAGGTGGAATTAGCCATTGGGTAAAAATGGAACTTAAATCTGCTCCCTGATTGTGCCACAATCAGGAACATCTTAGTGTCAGTTTTCTGACTGAAGTACAGTTTTGCTATGTGTAACCTAAGGCAGAGGCAGAGATTGCATTTGCTCTGAGAAGACTCAGGAAATTCTGGGACAAAATTTCCCTGCATCTCCTTTACTTGCTGGAGCACAAGCCAGAAAGCTGTCTGAAATGACATGTACTTTCTTATCTGTGTGACAGCAGTTCTGTCCCTAAAGTACAGTTCAGCAGCCTACATATCCTATAGTGTCTTGCTGCAGACAACAGCCTTTTTAGAAGGCTCCTAGGCTGACTTTTCTGCATTGTACTGACCGTGTAATGTTGCTGCATGGAGATAAGAGCAGATAATTTGACATGAGGTAAGATAGCCTATGGGTTGGCACATGCTTGAATCTGGGGTAGGGAATAGCGTGGCTCCAAATTTCTGCTTGTATGAAGCTCCTGCATTTTGGATGTTAGTATTCAGATATTTAGATGTGAAATGAATTTGAGCTTAAGCATGTGGTGGGACCCAAGCTTGAGATACAGTCTAGAAGTAACCAAGGTGGTGTTCATACCCATGCAGACTACAGTGCAAAGTCCCGTTACTGAAGCTGCATAGAGGTATCATGATGTGACCTTCTGCTTTTGTTTCTCTATGGTGTCACCAGTAGAATACTGGGCTAATATAGCTTGGCCTTTATATCCTGTACTGAATTTGTACTACATGAGGTTAGAAAATGAGCTTTAAGAAAACTTAAACCAAGAATATTTGTTATTAAGTCACTAAGTGATTATAAACACCAAGCCCCATGTTACTATTTTTAGCATTTTTCAGACCATAACTGTACCATTTGCAGCTGGCCAGTATACAGAACAATATTTAAGTAATTGGCAGGTCTACCAAGTAAAGCTCTTTCACCCTACAAAAACACAGACCTTCTACGGGGTTGCTACAAAGATGTTTTATATTTGTGGTCCTTTCATCAGCATACAAAGAATAGGACAGGCAAAAGGAGTGTGTTGTTAAGGGGTTTACAGTGACTAAAGTAAAAAAAAAGTGCTGACTATAAAAAATAAAGAATACTGTACTTGAGAATTTCTGCTGTGTATTTTGTATAGAAAACCTGATATTAAAGCTGTGTAAAATCCTCATCTGTATTTCAGGGATGTAGTCCTGGTTACTTATATACAAAACATTTGCCAGTCTTGATTATTTAGGATATATTTCTTATATTCATTTCTTTTAGAATAGAACAAGACCAAATTCCTCCCACATTTGGCCTAAATGAAACTGACTTGGCTTGATTTATCTTTTATTTATTTTCTATGGAACATGTTGTGGTATTAATTTAGGCAGGACACTCCTCATTGTTTTCACTGGCTAGTTCTGCTTAAAACATGGATCCACATTTCACTATCCTAATGATGAATTTGGAGTGAGTAATCAGATCTGAAAGAAGAGACAACCTGACTTTGGAAATCTGTTACTTTTTATGCATGCTAGACTTTAAAAAAAGAACAAAGAGACAAAGTTCATTTTGAATTTTGCCACACAAAAGCAGCACTTTCATACTCTCTGTGAAGGGAGATTCATTGGGAGAAAAAAAAAGAAAGAAAAAAAGAGGGGAAAAAACCCCTTGAATTGCATCCTCCCACGAGGACATTTAATTTAATAAAGCAGCCTCCTCAGGATTGCTCCACTGTTGCTTAGGCGCCTCAGGGGGAGGATTCTTCCTCATGAGGGGGAGGACCTTGGCCAGGCATAAGGGAGATGCTAAGGCTGGGTGTTAGGGAGTGGATTTGTCCCTGAGGGCAACGTTCCCCTTTCCAAACAGCTGTATGGATTTCTAATGCAAATTTTGTCTTCATTATGTGGATGAGAGGATTCATTTTAGGTAGGTCAACTGTTTTGCACTCCTTTCTGAATTCCCCTGGCTGGCCTACTTGGTCTGGCAGTTTGCAGAACTGCCCACCTTATGACCTAGAGTATACCTGCCGCCCCCCTTCATCCTTTTGCCCAGGCAATGGGATGTAGGATGATTACAGTGTAATTGAATTGTTGACAAACTGTACAAGGGTAGTCTGAGTTTTGGCTTTGGTGTGCCACTGTTGGTAATGCCAGCAAGAACAAGTTAGCTCTTCTGCCTTTCAAGGTGGACTCATCCTTGTCACACCACTTTGGCAGTTTCCTGTTTCAGTGTCAGTTTGTAAGGCAGAAGCAAAAGACAAAATCTACTGTATGATCCTAAAGAAGTGAAAGGGAACTTTCTCTGTTAACCTCAGCATGAGCAAGACTGAAATGAAGCCCCTTTCCCCAGCTTTTACAGTAGTGCAAAAGTCTTTCAAAATGTGGAACGGATTCTTGCTCAATGTATACCTGTTACACACTGCTTCCAACCCAGCAAAGGGTGCTGTCCAGGAAACGTCAAAGCAGAATCTAGAGTTTTACATACACAAATAATACACTCTTCTATCCAGGAGGAACATTCTGTGGACATGAAATAGGATGTTACTTGTTCCTAAAATATTTTAGGCCAAACAAGCTAAGAAAAAGGTCAGGAATGAGCAGGTTTTCAACAAACTTCTTGGAAGAAAACTCTTGCTAGGTCATCAGCATTCTCGTGCAGCATCTTGAAGGATGGTTAGATACTTTCCTGGCTTTGGGGAATATTGGGAAGGACCAGCCCTTTGCTGCTTCTTGGGGTTTTTTTTTTCTCTCTCTTTTTTTTTTTTTTTGGGTGGGTGAGGGAAGTTTTCAAGACTATGTGGATGTGTGGTTGTGTTCCTTTGATACTCTGTGCACTTGCCTCCCATGGCAGTCTTTCTGGTTTGTCCTGCCTAGTTGATTGAATTTTTAGGAGGAAGCATGAAGGAGGAGAAGCCAAAGATCTATGGAAAAAAGGGCATTGAAATGCTGTTACATCCAGCAGCAGGTATTGCATTTGGCAACACATGCATGCCTGTAAGCCAAACTTTCTCTGCTTATATGTTTTTGGCCAAAAATCAGAATTGGTAAGTACATTGCATATTGAACTCCTTTCCAAAAGTATAATGAGAAAGGAGGGAAAATACTATTCAGTTTAGAAAAAAGCTCGATGACACTGTGTTTTGATACCTGGTTATGTATACTTACTGAAAAACGTGGGAAGTGGTGGTTGATAGTGACAAGACCACCTAACCAGACTTTGCAAGAAAAAGTCGGCAATACCACCAGGTGGCGCGTAAAGCCCAAAATAACCCTAAACCTGCCCAAACCGCAGGGCTTCCAGTGCCACCTAGTGCCGCCACCCGCCGCCGGCTTGGGGAGAGGAACATCCCATGCAAGGAGGGCCCTCAGGACGTCTGTGTTCATCATGTGCAACATATGCAGTGGCTTGAGATGGAGAGTGCGTATGGAGGAGATATTCCCGCCTTGTAGTACTCTGGCTCTGTTCTTGCACTTTTCCCAAAGCATCTGACCCTCATGGACAGGGTACGTTGGGCTGTTCTCGTGGTAATTTTGACAGTGTTGACATTTACTATAAAAAATCATCAGTTGCAAGTAGTACCTACAAGTAGAAAGAGGTGGTCAGTGAGAAAATAAATACATCTTCTTCAGTATCCCTTTCAGAGTGATACTTTGCACAATTAGAAGCCTCCAACAGAAGTTTACAAACATTAATGAATTATTATTATAGTTATTGCCATCATACTTTGTTTGCTTGCCTTTATCCTGTAACAGTGAAGCAAACAGAAGGGAATGACTGTAGGCAGTAATTTTCAAAGATTCATTTTGAACAACAAATCATCTGTTCCTTCTGCTTTGCTGCTGAGCTTGCAAATACTTACTGGCAATCTCTGTTGTTCATCACAGGGGAAAAATTTTAAAGCAAATGAACATCAAAGAAGTAGTGAGAGGAGAAGGATTGGCAGTTTCCACATTAGACTATCCTATGGAAAAAAAAAAAAAAAAGAAAGAAAGAAAGAAAAGTTGTTTTATCTCTGAGTGGATGAGACTTGCTCATCTCTCTACAGCTGCCTGCTTTACACAGTCCTGCAGCTTGCCTGAGCATGCATGTTTTCTGAGTGGGAAATGTCCTGTCCTGTTATGTCAGCTCATTTCCCTTAAAAAGAAGAGCTAACAGCCACGTTCTTCTCTTACAGAGTGGTGATTTTCTACATTTATCTGCTTCATTGCACACTGAACACTTGCCATTTCCAACAGAATTAAAATCTTCGTAGTAGTTGAAACAGGTTAATTGCAATTAATTAATAGAACAAATGCTTACAGGCATTACCTGTTAAACCATTATTTTGTGTAGCAGTCTGTTGGTCTTATGATGTTGTTCCCCCATCCATGCCAGTTCTCTATTCCTCCCATGGATCACAATCATTTACCCACAAGCAATAGGCAAATACGGGCGTTGTCGTGTTTTCAGGCAGTTTTTTCCCCTCCGTCAGAGAAGTTGTGGTGTGCTTTGTCTGTAAAGGGCACCTGAGCCACCTAGAGGGCTGAGGGTAAGGAGCCTTCCCCGGAGGAAGCTCAGTGAAGGAGTGAGAAAGAAGGTTTTCTGTCCAACGTGAGCGCCCTAGGGGCTCACTAGTTCTCCCTGGTCCAAGGGACACACAGAGACCCAGCTGGAGTCTCATGAGCCAGCTGAGTAATGTCTTGCTCTGAGTTTTGAGTATATAACAAAAGGAGGAAGAATATTTCTAATTAGCTCACCTTGAAAAAGCATGGGGAAAATAAGAGTCTTTCTTACCACTATATATATATATATTTAATATTCTATTCGATATACAATTAATATGCATTTTTTGGCTCTTGGTGTCAAAAGTAAGTGCCATATGCAGATCTCAGGCCCCAGTTTAGGAGAAGACAGCAAGAAGCACAGCACTTCTGCTAGCTTCGGTGGAACGAGTTCTCAAATTTAAATGCCTGCTGGAGATTTGGGGGTTTAAGCACTTCTATACAGTGAGGTCCCTGCTGAAGTATTTTGCTGAGTTGAGGCCTGGACACATGTAAGGCAAGGACACCAGTAAAGTAGAAGCATGACTAAGTGTGTATTCCCTCGAAGACACTTGGAACAGATACTTGTGCCTGCAGTAAAGATTGTCTGATGCTTCCCAGTGAGAAAATGGGGGCAGAGTAAGTGGGAACAGATGTGGGGATGGAGAGAGGAGCCAGGGAGAACAACAGAGTTTTTTTTTAAAAAAGAAAAAATACAATTTTCTTCTGTGATTGAACTGTGCTTTCCCAGCTTTCATCTTTCATTTGCTGTCTACCAAATAGCTTTGAAATTTACTCGGTAAAGATCTGTCTCATGTCCTTCCCATGGCTTGGGATAGACAATAGTCTTCTACTCTGTCACCGAGTGCTCAAGCAGATTAGGACAATCGTGGGCTGTGATGTGGATCTAAGTTTTTGGACCTGATGACTATTCGTGAAGTTTTCCAGTACTCTCTCCCTCACTTTTTTCTTTAATGGAATTGCATGTAAAAATTACATTTTTTAGCTTGCAAGTGAAGCACCAGAAAAGAAAAAAATATCAGAAATAAGTTGTCTGTTACGTAAATTTGCCTCTTCCTTCTGTGTCCATGACATTTACGTGACTTTTTCCCACAGGGTCCTTAAGAATATAAGATGGGCTGTATTCTCAGAACAAACCAAGTTTCTATCAGTCTCATCTATGGGAAAATGAAAGGATGGACCCAAAGCCACAGTCTGAGCCACTGAAAGGTTGCAGTTTGATATAGTAGCTCTGTTAAAATCCAGCTACAGTAGAAATTAATATATGCTAGAAGCAAAAGCAATCAAATACTTACTGTTTTTCATCTTCCTTCTCTTTTTGAAACTTATAAAACAATGTGGTTTTGCTTCTGCTTTTTGAACCAGGCAGGTGGTGAATTCCGAAGTGGATTGTGTGTTGCCTGAATGCTCTGCTGTTTGATTTGGCTAGTAATTAAAATCTCAGGTAAATTATATGGAAAATTTGTGCTGACTGATTCCTCTCATGGCTTGGGTAGTCCAGGTAGATCAAGCAGGGAAGAAGAGGCAAGGGCTTCTAGTCAGATGAGAACCATCAAAGCGTATGGAGTTTGGCACTGGTACTTGCTGGTTCTTTACAGGTGGCACATGAAAAGCAGAGCCCTTCAGGTGCTCATTTCCAATGACTGGTATTAAAACCTCAATGGGAATTACGTGAAAAGATTAAGTTTTATTCAAGACCTTTCTGGACCAGTGGCACCATATAGGTTTAAGTAGGTGATATTTAAAATACCCCATTTGGTCTTCCCTGTTGGAGATATTAGAAGATGTGGTTATCTCAGAAAGGATCAAATGCCATAACAGGCGTTCTTTAGAGGTTCCTGAATGGAGACCCAAGTGCCACCTGAGATTCCTTGGAGAGAGGATTTGCATGCCTAAATGCAAATGCTTCTCATACCCAGGAACAGAGTCTGGCTTTGGGACCTCAGGTTTCAAACTTGTCATGGCAGACTTTCCTTAACTCGTTAGATTCCTGCTTCTCAGAGAAAGCTGGACAGAAAAGTGTCGTCAGCAGAGCTGAGCTGAAGACTAGGGCTTTATATTTTCGCTGGGCTACTTCTGCATTCCTATGTAAGCTAATTCTGACTTAAGGATTCATCTTAAGGATTTTCAAATACATGCCTTCTTCCCAACCAGATGCCATAAGTCCAAGAAGAAATGGTCTCCCTAAGAAATAGTAAATAGAGGGATTTGAAGGATAATTGGTTTTACCGGCTGAGGTAAACCATAGTTGCAATATGTGTGACCTCTAGTGCTTTTTCTGGGAAACATAGCCAAAATCTGTTATACTCAGTTATTTGTGGAAACTTATGGCAAACATATTCTTACAAGTTTACTAATCCTTCCCCATTGTAAAAGTTTGTCTCACCAAATGAAACACATCTTTAAATTCATCAGATGACTTTAATTTTTAAAGCATACACTAAATCATTGTTTGAGTAGGCAAATAGGACCCTGGTGTTGCTTTGTCTTGTCATGGAAGGTCTTTGAGGCCTCATCCTCACTCAGTAAATTCATAATCACCCTCAGGGTGATCTGGCAGAGAGGATAGCAGGAGGGGCAGTGCCACTGCTGCCCTGCAATACTAGAGGAGCTTCTGGCAAGGTTTGGCTGTGCAGCTTTTACCCCTGCTTTACAGACGTTTTACTGAAGTACTTTTAGAAATGAATATAGCCATTTGTCTTTTTGCACACTCTTCTTCATAGTGGATGTAAATATGTTTCAGGCAAAAGCTGAGCAAGGAGAAATGTTTTTCCAAGATAAAAAATGCTGAAGTGATGATTTTCTACTTGAATATAGACATAAGGAAAGGCTGAAGCAGAAGATCTGTCCTCCTTTATCCTTTTTGTCATTGCCCTGAAGACCTTGTTCTCCACTTAAAGGGAGTTCACATAAAACACAAGAGAGCCCTTGAAGAGTGAGGAGTTAAGATTTTAAGCCCTTATTTTTGCTGACAAAGGTCATCCCAGGATATTCAGCAGATAGGAGGCTGGTGCAGTGGTGGTTGGCTCAAAGTTAGGGCTTACAGTTCATATGGGGAAAACAAAATCTTTTCCTATTGTGAATAAACCATCAAGGCACTACTCCTCTCCTCCTTTCAGTGCATTGATTTCCTGCTGCCAGTAGAGCCATCAGCCTATCTTATAAAAACTGTCTGTTTAAGCTTGTTACCAGAATTACCTGCACTCAGGAGCAGTTTCACAGATCTCTTACTCTCCTTTCTTGACCTGCCTGTGCTGGATTTCTTTCCCCCACTATTACTAAAGGATTTCTTACTTACAGAAAGAACACACATCTTGTATGCAAGTCTGCATATGAGGGAAAACCTGGTCTGAGACAAAAGCATGTGCACCTGAGATACTTGCACTTTCAACCTGCTTTCATGCAGAATTGCATATTGTCATCATGCTGCCTATATGCCTATCTTTCAGTGTTCTGTAACTTTTGGATTTGCTGACTATTTGATGAAGGAAGCTTGACATTAATTTCTTCTGTGTTTAGTGAAAATTAGTAGCCAAGCAGAGTTGAGTGGCCCTACTTATTCTTCTGCTGAGGGAAAGACTTCATTATGAGTGAAACATTATTACTGGACATCAGAAAATCCACATGGGAGAGAAAAGGAGCTAATAGATGCCTCAGCCACAGTAAAAGTTTCAATCAGAGCTTGCATCTTATTAGATACAGTGTAATTCAACCACAAGACACAAAGCCACAGGAAACTGGACTTCATTTTCTGTAGCTACTTGTTTTCCTAAATCAGAATGTTTGGGTTTTTACTCTCTCTTCACTTCCAGAGAATTATTACTGCTCTGTGATCCTGAGCTTTGAACTTACAGCATCATTATTTTTTAACTGTAGCTCTCTTTCTATTAGTTTGTTATACCCCATTAATGTAAAAGTTAATTGCATAAAATGTGGATAGAAAATCAGAGTATTAAATATGTCTGTCTGCTGATTAGATGTAGAGCTTCATCATGCTTAAAAATAGTAAGTAAAAGTACTTTTCCAAGAACTGTTTTCATTTTGCAAACAGTAATATCTGTGCAACTTATTTATAGTAGATGCTATGCTTATGATTACATCAAGATTTCACTATAGCTCTCGGCTTACAATTCCTTGAGAAAAAAATTACACTTTTGAGTTAAATTGTCGATACTTGTTTAAAGTCCTGAGGCTTTATTTATGTTTGGAGCTTTGTTATTATTATTTTTTTAAAATATTATTTATTTAGTGAGATCTATTTTCACTGTTGGCTTACATATGGGAGGAAAAGTGTCATTCTGAAAGTAGAAACACATGAGATTAAATATTATTTATATATATTTCTTCATTTCGGTGTCTGAATTATTTCCTGAAAGAGGCAAGAAGGAAAAGGGTAAGGCTTCTTTCCAGGCTACTATCTGTGGGAATTACTCAATTTAATCTATCTTCTTTTTTTTTACTTTTAATTCCTTGTAGCCAGCAGGTTAGTGCATGGCATGCTTCTTTGTATGGTAAATCCAATTCAGTCCAGTTCAAATCATTATCCAGTTCAGCAGTACTGCCATTTAATACTGAAACAACACGTCCCTAGTCATCCCCAGAGGAAGCAATGTAGTTAAATTAAGCTATCTCCAGCTTGAAGAGTTATTGTGAAATAATGAATATTCCATAATCAGGAAATGGCAGAGTGGAGCAGGCAAATCTGCGGATCCTCATGAAATTTTGGAGTTAGCATCTGTATCAAAATCTAATTAATGTTTCCTTTCTGAATTAATTTTCCATCTAATTGGCCAAACTTTGATTGGGAACTGGAAATGTCATCCAAAAATATTTCCTCTTACAAGACTACTCTAAACAGAACGTTTGTAGTCTGTCATTATATTCCATGTTCTGCATTTTCCTCCTTTGAAGATTTTCAGCCATAGTCACTGTATTGAAATAGCTTCATCTGGGCAAATTTTCAGTCTGAACTAAATTGTAAATTGGACTTTATTTTGGGTCAGCGTAACCCAAACAAAACAAATGGCACCTCATGCTCAGTATTGGTGCTACATGTCCCTGTGAAGGATTTAGGCTGGTGGAGTTAAGCTCCCTGCCTACCACGCAGACAAAGCCATGGTTCAACTCCCAGCTTTGCTGAACCATAAACCAGGGACAACCTTGTTTAACATATCACTGAATCTGATTGATATGTTAATATCATCCAAGTTCAAAGCAACACGTCCTGGCAAGATAAATGCTATTTTTTTCTTGTAATTTACCATTTCCTTCTTCCGTAAATCCAGCAGACAAAATAACAATGGAGAGGGGGAAGGAGGCTGGGTCGGACTGATCATTTTAAAAACTAAGAATGCTTTGGCAAAGTCTCTCTAACCTGTTAGTGTAAACATCAGCAGTCCTGTCACTGTCTCGGCCCGTACAAACACGTTCATGGCGCCCCGTCTAAATCAGTGAAATATGTACATAGTTCAGACATACAAGTTAAATCCCAGGCAGCAACAATAAAGAGTAGGAACCCGAGGTCTTTTCCCAGGTTTTATCTTTTGCAGGCATCAGTGCTGAGAGCGTAGTAATGCAGTTACTAAATCCTTCTCAGCCCGAATCCTGCTTCCTCTGTTTGTGTGGCACTTCCTCCAAGTGTTGTGGCTGGGGCAGCAGAGCTGGGCTGAACACAATAGTCCTGGGCCAAAATTGTTGTCACCTGTCCTTTTTTGTCTCTTGGTTTTCAACCTACTACATCTAGGCTTCAGTAGGAAAGCCCATGGGCAACTGCTCCTTTAAAAGAAAACCAAAAAAGATAAGTTACTTTTACTTGATGTTAAAAAGCAAAGTCATGCTCTGTGCAGTCACATTTGTGCTCCTTCTCCCACTGAAATCAAACTTCTCCTCCGAGGTTTGTGTTGCCTGAGACATGACCAGTACCCTGTGCTGCTTGAGAAATCCTGTGGTCTGTCAGTGCTTATTGTATCAGTGGCTATTTTAGGACTGTGGGAGAGAAGTGTTTAAAACAAGGTCCTCTGCGACTTCAAAGGCGCTGCTGGTGTGATTAAGGGTTAGCACACATTTAAAGCCTCCTTCTTGAACTGCACTGGCAGTTGAGGGATGAGGACTGGGATGAGAAACCAGGCTGAAGCCCATCCATCTTGGGCTTCTTGAGGGGCTGAAAAACAGCTCTTACTCAGCCAGAAGATATTTTACACTGATAGATTTCCAGCTGATAAGGGGACAGGAAAAATTTAGTCAACACTTCCTCAGAGCACCTGCTTATGTTTTGTTGTAATGTGTTACAAATAATTTAGGGACTCCACAGCACTGCTGAAGTCACTCACTTTCCAGATTTCACCTGGATTTTTGAATGTAAGGAGATCATTAGGTTGATGGATTGACAGGCCTGAATAAGCAGTAAAGCAGTGTGAGTTGCCAAAGTGGTACTTTGGACAATATTAAGGGTCAGACTTAACCGCACAGCAGTACACTCCCAGGTCCCACCTATGGACAATTCTGCAGGTACATGAAGTGGTGCCAGCCACTGCTAGGCAGGACTGCTCTGTTCCACACCAAATGAGGCTCTACTGGCCCCATCTAGGGACCATCATGATCAGGACTCATCATGATAAGCTGTATTAATTGGTGTGGAAGATCACAGGGATGCAGGATCACTGTGCCAGGAGCTATGTTTGGGAAGGAGCTCAGGTGTCTCACAGTATTGACAGGCTCCTCTGAGCACCAAGAGCCCTGCCATGCCACGGCTCTCACCCTGACTCAGGCCAAGCACCAGCCTGGGGGATCTTCCTTGGAAGGACAGTGGTGGAGGAGATCCTACAGCACTTCCAGCATCTCCTCTTGCCCTGGGCTGGCACCAGAGGGACCGGGGAAAGGCTTTCCTTTGTGCTTGGTACAGGGATGCTGCTGAAGCACTGCTGACAGCTGAGCTGGTGCCACCTCTTGAACTTTTATGGGGGTTTCTTCCAGACATGGAAATGGGTGGGAGATTTGGATTTACCAGCTGGGTCCCAGCCTGAACCCAGAGTAGGCATTAAGTACTGATGCTTTATCTGCTTGATCAGGAGGAGGTTCATTGCAGTGGGAATGACTAGCAGCTCTGCATTATTAATGCTCAGATGATATTTTGTGTTCCTGACAGAGGAGGGCACAGTTCCTTCTTGGAGACATACACTGGCAATTTATCCTGCTTGGGAAAAATGTAAATAATTGAAAATTTCCATCCTACCGTCCAAAGACAGCATCATTTTATACATTTGTTTTGGTGCATTGCAATTATAATTGCTATTCTGGAATGTTATTGGAGAAGTTATTGTTCTTTCTAAAATGTTAAGTTAGTTTAATGACTGAAAAGTTAATAAGAGTCCTGTTGTTCTCATTACTCATTTATTATTCAATTACTTTACAAAATTGGATCTGAAAATGTAACATGTATTTTTATGGAATAACAAACACTACAATTAAATTTTAAAGAGTAGATTGTTTTTGAATTCCTGTGGAGGATATTAAAGCTGAATTAAAAATATAAAAAAATGGAATCTGAATATGAACAACAGCATTAGAATTAAAAAAAACCAAACCAAACCAAAGCAAAACAAAACAAAACAAAAAAAGGAATGAAAGCAAGTTAATAAAATTGTAGATTGTACATGGGCAGGGAAACATTAACCTTTTCATCACTGCAGTTGAAAATGTTCACAGTCCCCATGTTCCCAAGGAGCTGACCTGCCCCCTTAGCTGTCTAACTCGTTTCTTGCTCATGGTTATCCACTTCAGAACTCTGCAGAATTAAATCAGGCCAGGTCTGGTTCTGATCTCACACAGCTGTAAAACTGAAGCAGCTGTTGTCATCAGTGGAGCTGCTCTGGTGAAGAACTGGGTTTAGTGCATGTAATCATTACTTTGAAATTTAATGCACTTTACAGTTACTTGCCTTTCTTTGATGCATGCTATGAATTTCCATTTAAATAGATCCAATTCTGTATACAGATGGAATTTTGTTGTATTACCAGTCTGCAAGAACTGAAATAAAATAAACATGCTGATATTTCTATGATGAAGTGGAGTCAGTTCCTTTTCCCTGAAGTGACTGGGAACTGAAGTCAAGTTGCTCTGAGCAACTTGGTGTCTTTTGCATCTTGTACAAGACTGTGTCCTGCTGGGCTCCATTGGTCACTATATATTTTGCAGTTAACACCTCTGTCATCTTGGTAATCAAAGCAGAAGAAGGCAATAAGAAGCCTGATATGGGAAGCATAGTACTCAGTTTTAATAATCTTAAATCTCCCCTATGTATCTGAGCAAATCATTTGAGAAAACTAATTTAAGGTTGACTTCTCTCTATTAGGAATTTTTTGTGAAAAGGTGGAGTGATGTTTTTCCATCATTTGAAATTATTGGTCGAACTTCTTCATGAAACTGCCTGCTTAATAGGTAGTTTGCAAACAGTGAATGGTCCATATTCAATAGTGAAATGCTGCATGCAGTCACTGACAGTTAATTATCTAAGTTAGGTTGGTAGAAGGGATACAAAAACCACAAAAGAAAGTATGGCATTTGAACCATGAATTTTAGCTGACAGTCGTTGCCCCTTGTTTGCCAGCAGCATGTTCCAATTTAATACTTGGTTTTCATGGTATTCAGAAAAAGAGAAAAAAAGAAGATAGCATTATTAGAAATGAAATGCAACACATAGCTGTGAAAATATTTGAAATTAAATTTGACTTTGGATTCAAATATGAGCATTTTTCTGAGCCCATTCACATAACCGGATTTCTAAAACTTCACAAGGTAGTTCAAATTAAGGGAGTTAAACTCACCAATGAGCTTGTTCATAGCCTTAGATTCTTTAAGTATTTGCATTGAAGGGAAAGATGATTTCTTTCTGTTTGTGATTATGCTTATTAAATGTTTTAATATTAATGGAAATTCAGTCACACATGGTTCTACACAGATTTGCATGTGTGTAAGTTTGCAAGTCCTTTTTATTCCAAATGCATTGCTTTTACAATTACAATGCTTTTTACTAACATTTTATTTTCTCTTAAAAATTACTGGCACATGAATGAATACAAAATTCCTTCTAAGCTAAATTTTAATGCGATTAAGTCCATGTCTGGCTAAAAGCTACTTTGCCATTCGTAATATAAAATTATTGTTTCATGCTCTGGTGGCAGCTGAGTAATTATATGGTAAAAAATCTGGCCCTATCTTCTGTAGAGGCCAGCACCACTGTAACATTGTCCACACGAACAAAACCTTTCCATTGGCTCACTGATATTTCATTCTGCCAGCATATGGGCATATAAAGTTAGACATTTCCCAATAGGACAGGAGATAAAGAATCCCAAGGAAAAAAGGACAAGAAACTCAAGAGAAAATCTTGGTTTGTATCTCATTATAACTTCTTTATTACAAGGATGCCTTGCGCAGTGGTTTATTAAAAACCATAGCCAGCTAATAAATTTGCAATAGCATACAATATTGTGACAGAACTAGCTATAAATAGGGTAGGTAGATTTTTTTTTGTTCAAAATTCTGAGCCTAATCCAAAGTTAAATCATAATTTATCCATTCTCTCTACAGCTGTTTTCACATACTTCTGGTAAACTACACAAAAAATGTGCCATTCTGTGACCTTTAGCTGCTTTTCCCTGGTATTTCCTCTTGTCTCTTGGTGAAAATGGAGGTTAATGTTTTGCAGTTTGTGTTCAGAAGGACATTTTGCTTCTAGTTCCTCTTATCCCACCCTCCTCTCTCCCTTGTTAAAAAGACTTGGTGAAATAATGATCCGAATGAGCCTGTGTGTAAGAGATCACTGAAAGATTATGAAAAGACCACAGAAAGGATGGAGACAACAAGAGATGAAGTAGAAAAGGGTTTGAAACCCTTTTACTCACCCTGGATGAATCCAGAAATGTCACTGTACTACTCATCAAGGAATATCTTCCATTTCCAGTAGTAGTAATTACAGGACTTGAACTATGCGCAGACCAGAGAGACTACGTTACCCTCTCTCAGCTTCTTAAGTTGAGTTTCCCGTATGTCCTTGCTGAGCAGATGGCTCAGATGCCTAGATAATGAATTCTGTGGCTTTCTTGCAAAAACAATGCCACAGAACATCCTGCAATCCCCTGCCACCACATGAAAAGAAATGGCTTCAAGTTATTCAACTCTGTTTTCACCAGCACTTCATCAGCTGCAACTCTATGAACAGTTGTCAAAATGCTAATAAAACCCTGTACCTGTAAAAACCTCTTTCCCCGGCTCTTTGTCCATCCCACTAGAAGAACAGAAACGTGCTACCGATTGCGCCTTGCACAATGGTGACAGATGTGTATAGTGTACAAAACTCGCTGCCTGAAAATAGTCTGGCCTGGTGAACAAAAATAAGCCTTCCATTGCTCTGAGATCGCCAAGTGCCACCTGAAGGACACAGAGCTGTTTCCTGGATTCCCAATAGCCCCTGCTAGTGCAGTTTTCCACCTGCTGGCCACATTTGCTCAGGACAGTGTTATTCAGCTCTATACAAACTTATACAGACTTATGCAAACCCCTTTTAATTATCACAGACCAAGTATTTTCCTTGGAAACCTTCTTGGTGCTTTCAAAGAACACTGACTTTGGGCATGTTAAAACCTTTCTTCAGCTGGAATGTCTGCCTTATCCCCAGCCTGACATACCTGCAAACCACTTCCCAGACCAAAACACTCAGATCCACTGTGTCCATACTGCAAAATGCTTTCTGACACTGCAAGCTTAAGCAGCACAGAACTTCATGTCAACTGCAGCTCCCTTCATCCCAAATCCTTCCCCAGATTCTAGCATCACCACAAGCTCAGCTTCTTCTTTCAAGTTACCCTTTGGTCTGGGGGTTCAAACCAATAGCAAATTTGTTGCAGCAGTCAATAAAGCAGCTGCGTGCTGTCAGAAGTCCCTCCATCTTTTCTGAATAACTTTTGTATCACAGTTTAAATAAACTCCCTGAAGGAATTGGGTCTCCTCCAGTCTCACTCTCAGCTTGACAGGAAATAGAAGAGAGCATTTTCTCCCACTCACACTCTCTCTCTCATAGACACATTTTAGTTTCTATCATATTACTCAGCCCCTGATGAAACCATTTTCCCATGTTGTACAGCAGGTCTGTTTTCATCCAACAAACAAGAGGGAATGGGTATAAACAGTATAAACACACTCTATTAATCAAATGTCTGAAATTGAAGCAAAACATCACTTAGCTCCAAACAACACAATATGATTCAAGAAATCTCCAGCCCAGGCTTGACCAAGACTATGCTTTCAAAGTAAGCTGAGGGCAGCATGAACTCTATTTTGTTTTAATACATACCCTGGTCAGGAAGGCACTGGCTAAGCAAGATTTGCTCTGTCTTACCTTGGCTTTGTCTCTCATTTACACATTGAAGACTGTTCTTGTCCAGACAAACCAGTGAACCTGGACAGCAATCATTCCCTTTATCTGCAACCCAAATTATTTAACCTTTTGGTACTGAAAAATTTAAAAATCCAGTGCAGACCTCTTTTTGGTCCAGATAATGTCTCTGAGAACTCTCAGCAACAGTAATGGAGACAAAAACCTTTGAGTTCATTGTTTGACTATCTCTTGTACACACAAATGAGATTTGCTGCAGGGAGTTATGTTTATTCTGCCCCAGTTATGGATTCAAAGGAAGTTTCAGTAGCAAAGAAATCAAACGACACAATAAATAAAGACTCACCAAGAGAGACTGATACACAGAGACAGTACCTAAGGAAAAAAACAGGTCTTCCTTTCTCTGGTGGTTTAACCTAGCTGGCGAGTAGACCCCACACAGACACTTGCTCAGTCCTCTCACGTTGGGATGGGGGAGAGAACTGGAAGAGTAAAGTGAGAAAACTCATAGGTTGAGATAAAGACAGTTTAACAGGTAAAGCAAAAGCTGCATACACAAGCAAAGCAAAACAAGGAATTTGTTCACTACTTCCTGTTGCCAGACAGGTTCAGCCATCTCCAGGAGAGCAGGGCTCCACTGTGTGTAACAGTTACACCATCACACCGACACCCTCCCTTCCTCCTTTCTTCTCCCCCACCCAGCTCTATATGCTGAGCATGATGACATATAGTGTAGGATATGGCCAGTGACTCTGGTCTGCTGGGGTCAGCTGTCCCAGCCATGTGCCCTCAAAACTTCTTGTGCACCCCCAGCCTACTCACTGGTGGGGTGGTGTGAGGAGCAGAAAAGGCCTTGACTCTGTGTAATCACTACTCAGCAATAATGAAAACATCTCTGTATTTTCAGCATTGTTTTCAGCACAAATCCAAAACATAGCCTTCTACTAGCTACTATAAGAAAATTAACTCTATCCCAGCCAAAACCAGCACGGCCTCTTTTTAGACTTCTAGAAACTAAAATAACATTTGACTTTTGCCTGTAGTATCATTACTAATTTTCAGAAAATGAATCAAAGTGTTTAGTTTTAAGTAAATAAATCTGAAGGAAGTTGTAGTCCCAGGTCTGTAGAATTTGAAGAATAATAATTACTAATACCCCTGCTTTCCTTGCAGAACAGTAGGTTCTTTGAAGTATAGATTCCTGGCCACAAAGACTTAAAATGGCTCTAGAGGTGCAGCTGTTGAGCAGTCAAATACCCAGTTTCACTTTGTCACCCCTGGAATACTGCTTTGTGTTACCAATCGTGTAGAATACACAGGTTGTCTTGTTCATGCTTAAAGGTTTTGTAAGCTATAGTGATGATTCTATGATGATGGCAAATGTTAAGAAGAGTTATGCACGTTCATACTACCTATTAAACAATTATACAGCTGGGATAATTGGAAAGGGCTGAGCTGACCATAGGATACCCTTTCTATTCTTTCTGTGTTAAAGATAGCATGAAATAAGCTGTTGATGCATCCTTTGCTGGGAGGCAATTTTGGATCTCTGAGAGATGACTTGAACATCCAGAAATATATTGTGGGACCTGATTATTTTCCATTTTGACTGACTAATAGTAATTTCCATGATTTTGCTGTGAAGTTTTTTATGCTATTCTTAAGTAGAAGTGGGTTTGCCTCAACTGCTGTTTGCTGACAGTAACTGAAGCTGGAGGTGGCCCTGAATCAAAGTCTGGGGGAGGGTCTTAAAAAAGTACGGATTGAAAGGCAGAGAAACTCAACATGTGAGGAATATAAGGAACAGCCAGTGAACCTTTCAAGATGCACATTCATCAGTCAACATATTACGTTCTCTGTCCCTGAGGTTCTTGTTCTTCATAGTCACCAGAGCAGACAGGTGTCCGCTCTCAACAGAGATACGACAAGCTGCTTTTAAGTGCTATTATTTTTGGCTATATGGAGCTCAGTTAATGAATTGGCAGGTTTTTACGGTAATTCAGCTAGCAGTCTCTATTTCAATCACACAACCATCCTTGATGATTAAAGAACAGCTGCTTTCTACTGAAGTAAAGAAGAGCTGGAAGGAATCACCTTCTCCTTTCTTAACTCAGTTAATGGGTTTGAATGAATAATAGTGTTTTTTTTCCTCTGGAATATGCTATTACCCAACTTACTAGTTTTTGCTTATTCAGCATTTCCATAGTAAGAGAGGTTGGAGACATCACTAGTGCATTTCATATAATAATCCTCCCAGGTGGGAGTCAGTTATGTGAACTTTTAAATTACTGATGTTTCTCAACTGCGTACATTTCTGTTTACACTAGCACTATAACTGACCCTGCCTTCCTCAGCAGATAAAGGAAGGACAAGAATCATAGAATGGTTTGGGTTGGGAGGGACCTTAAAAATCATCTAGTTCCAGCCCCCTGTATGGGCAGGGACACCTTCTGCTAGACCAGGTTGCTCAAAATGAAGTTTTTTACCTGTGGGTCCTTAGGTGAATGCCCTGCTCTAAAGTGCACTGATGTCACTGGAAGACTCCTGCTGGCCTCAGCAGGTTTTTGGAACTTTTTTGATGACTGAAATACAGAGGCCACACATTAAATTGACTTGGGAACTGATTGACTTCGAGACCATATCTTTTGTCTTTACACATGCATTTACAAAATAGACTAATATACATTTGCTTCAGACTTTCTCTTTCAAAAGACAGCTTTAGTTTAAAGTCCTGATCCTGTGAGGGGATTTACTAGTGGTGTCTGCTCCACCTGCAGAAATTCAGCCAGCATGGTTTCACTAAGGGGAAAT
>NW_009914474.1:0-10479 GCF_000696875.1 Nestor notabilis
GGCAGGCCCATGGGTGTGATTTTTACAGCACAGCGTGATCTGACTTGAGTGTGCAGCTGAGAGAACTGTAGTTTGGAAAATGGACCATTTCTCCTGGTTTTGCTCTCTGAACTTGTTCACCACAGGGCTAGACATTCAACAATTTTGGTGCAAGGATGGAGCCAGGACCATGCAATCAGGAATATTTATATTATAAAACTGTATCCTCAGACTTGCATGGATGCCAGAATTGTAACTTGCTCTCATTTACTATTTCTCACTGGTAAGGTAGGGTGGGAGAAGACAGGTCCCTTTTATCTAAAGGGCATTTTCTCTTGTTGCAGGACCCCATTTACAGGTATTGCTGACTTTTCATCAATGAAGAACAGAATCATTCAGCTCTGCTTGGATCTCACTACTACTGTTCAGAAGGTCAGCTGATTTCTTTTCCACTTTGCTTTCCAAAAGGGAAGGAATGGGGGTGTTTGTGAAGTAATGTTTTCACTGTGTGCAGAGCGCAAATTGGAAGGCAGATCTGGAAATGAGAGCTTACTTGAAAGGTCCATGAAGCTCAGTTTCAGCTGTGTGTCGTCCCCCAACTCAATTTCCAATTTTGCTATTGCTGGCTGTATCTGAAGTGACTGTGATTTAAAGGCTGCTCACTTTCTTGAGCTTTGATGGGAAGAGGTTTAGTTTTTAACTAAATGTAGTTGGTCTACATTTAAAGATTTTCAAGTTTCAAACAACTTGTTGAAAAAATTATCAGTGCTAGCTCTTAAAAAAAAAAATGGTTATTCTGGTTATTACACATGCTTTTGGATTTCTTAGGTGTTGTCCCATGCAGAGTGTTTTATCCATCAGATGGAAAATGCTGCATGTAGTGGAAAGAGCTGCCAGCTTTGCAACACAAACCCCACTAGCTTGGCTTCTTCTACCAGTAGTGTGAGACCTCAGTTTTGTTTCAAAATTCCATTTATCAGCTATGTGATGGGTGCTCATATTGGTAGCAGCTAAAAGGACATACAGCAAACTATGGCAATCTCAGCAAATTATGTCATTCTGCTCTCTGAATAATACTGCCTGTCTTTGAAACAGCAATCCTCTGCTTTGGCTGTGAAACACTGTGTGCACACTTCAGTTCCAGCCCAACTTGCTTGTAGTCATTAGTCTGTGGCCATATATTGTGTGAACTCCGAAGGACCATGTCCTGTGACATGGGTGATTCTCTCCCAGTTTTGAGGGGATGATGTCAAAGGACAGAAACATCCTGTGAGTTGTCAAGCTATGATAACACCCAATTTTATCAGTTGGATCATTGTGAAAGGATAATGTCTGGATAGTACAATATAAGTTCAAAGTAGCACAAGTTTGGCTTGCTGCTGAATGCCCTTCTTGTTTAGGCACTGCATGTGCAATTGCAGAGAGTCAGTGATTTACAACTACAGATTTGCAGATTGTGAAGTAGAACAGTAAGTGTTTCTAGTAGCAGATGGTATTCACCCAAGAGTGCTACAGGAACTGAGATACGAGATTGCTGAACTGTATTAATAAAACTACTAAAAATGGTGTCTAATCTTTCAGTTAAATCAGCCTTTGATGGCAGGGGAATTGAAGTTGGCAAATACAACCCTAGCCTTTTAAAAACTGTCAGTAATTCTCTGCCAACTTGATATGAGCTATAATAAAGAATGGGATTGGTGCATATAAGGAAAAACATTAATGGAAGAAGAATCAATGCTGTTTCGTACTGGGACACTGCAGATACGTTAGAATGGTCTGAAGGAATCCACTGATGTGGAAAAGGGAGAGACAACTGAAAAATCTTTAGGTGATTTAGGCTCCATCAGACAGGGGAGGCTTCTAGCAGCTTCACATAGAAGCCATCCCGTAGGTCTCCTGCTACCAAAACCTTGCCATGCAAACCCAGTACAGATGTATCTTGGATTTTAAGCTTGTTTAAATGCTTGAAGTTTGGGGGTTTTCTCCTTAGAGATAATGTAGATCTTGTTTCATTATTTACTTGTTTTAGCTTTCGAATCTGAGAATCTGCTACCATTCTCTAGCTCTTCTTGCAGAAAACACTGACGACTTTTGTAGCTTGTTACATGAACTTGTTTCAGTTCAAAGACTTTTGTGCCTGGGCTGTGTAAAAAATGCTTTCTGTGCAGTCCTCTGGCCCTCAGGAATGTCATCAATAGCATATTTTTAAAAAATCACTTTTCTATTTTTAACAACATGTTTTGGATCCATTTTGGTGACTGGGACACAGCAGCTCCTGAGTTGGTCTTTTATCAGAGTAAGGCATGCTCATGTGCCTGGCCTTCTGAGAGTCTTGTTTTATGGTGCAGGATTCTGTTTTTCTGGAGAAGTCTGTTGGCTGTGATTGAATCTCGTGTTCTCTTAGTTTTCAAGGCTTATTGTTGCTTTCTACCAGGGCCAGAAAATAGTTGTTTAACAGTACATTTGAGCCCTACTGGGTGAAACTAATCTGATTAATCCCTGCAGCACGAATAACTCTATTTCAGGTCGAGGTTAAAGTGATGGTTTTGCAGAGTTTTCAGAGATGATGTGTTTACTTGATTATTGGTTAATGTATGCCTTTTGTTCTTGTTCTGTTTTTAGGACTGCACTGTGGCTGACATGGAAGATAAAGTTCAGACTGTAGTAAGTACACTATTCTGTTGAAACTCAGCTGCCTCCATTCACATTTATTTTGGTGGCTTCTACTCTGACAACAGCTTTCCAATTCCACACATACAGATGTATCATGCAAGTAAACATTGTTATGGGCCATTTTGTGAATATTCTTTGCTCTAGAGAAGATCAATGAAGTTTGAACAGACTGGCAGTGTGTGTAATAGCATGGAGTAAAGTATTCCTTAAAGTTTCGTTGCAGAACTATGTATGTATTTATTTTTCAAGAGAATTTAGACCTCAAATTTGTAGGCCAAATAAACCAAGTATGCCTGCAATGTGTCTGCTTATTAAGGGACTAAATGCACTGTGACTTATTAAACTTGTTCACGTAAAAGAACTATCCTGCCACAGAACTGAAGTTCTGTCTCTGATTGTACTCAAGTTAGTTTTTAGGGTTGTTTGAAACAGCCTTGTGACCAAATGAGGAGTGTAATGGAATGCTTTTTATATTTTGTAACAGTTAATCACCGCTTCCTGCTTTTGACGTGATCCAGGCTGTGCTCTTTGATAAGGCCTTCCGCTAGCTCATAGATGCTTAGGAATTTAGTAGCACAATAACTAAAAATAATTTTGTCCATAAATAATGAGACCACGTAAAAGAGGGTTTTTTTGCATCTTTCTTTTTCCATTTGTGCACACCCACTCTGGAAGTAGCTATTGTTGTTTGGAGTTCCCTTGTTTGAGCAGTTCCTTGCATTCACACTTAAGCATTGTTTTGATTTATTTTATAGCTGCTCTATAAATCTAATGTAAAACAAAAGAAAAAACATTGGAACTATTGTTTCCAGGGACCACTGTAATCCAAACCAATGTCTTCCTACGAGGCAGCTCCCCCTGTTCTGTAGTTGTATGTCTACTTTGACTGAAGGATTCAAAGCCCTTGTGAAATACGACTTACCCTGCTGGTTCCCAAGTTATGTGTAACTAACTGCTGTACTGTGTACTAATCCTCCCTCCCCTCTCCTTTAAGCTGTTGTAACCTACTTTAAGTTTCAGTATTGCTTCAGTTAACCCAAACCACACTGTGGGGCTTTAATGAAATCTCTGAGTGTAGGGCAGGCACAGATTTTTGGACTATAACTTTTTTTTTTTTCTGATTAATTAGCCTTTCTGCTAGTTACAAGCTGTACAAGACAAAGATGTTTTGCCTCTGACTTTACTGACACACACTTACAAGGTCAGAATTTGCCTTTCGTTACAATGTTGGCTTAGGATCAGTTATGTTTTGGTCAAAAGGAAATATGAACCTTGCCTGCATAAGCATTCCAGAAGAGGTCAGTTCAGAGGCACGGTGGAAAGAAATAATGCTGAAAGGCTTAAGTGCTAGATGTCTTGCCTTATACTGTAAAACTGCATTTAAATCAGTGGCCAGCACCTCACTTTTTCTGACACATGACCAATTTTATTCTCATAGCAGAAATAAACAGAATGAAAGTCTGTCAGCTGTTCCCACAAAGATCCATTAAAATATTTCAATATTTTAATAGGTTATATTTTGGTTAAAGCAAACAAACTCCAAACACAATTTTTTGCTGCTATGTGTGTATTTTTTTTTTTTTTTTTTTTAAATGGAAGGTGTGTTGGCATCTGTTAGCAGTGATGAGGTGGCACTAATGGAAACAGGTTTGTTGTGCTAGGTTACAGTAAGAAGATAAACATGCTGTTGAATAGATTTGTACGAATGAATCTTCTATTTGGGTGATTCTTAAGTATGATTTATTAGTGGACCAAGTTCCAGAACTCGTTTCCTTTCTGTTTTTGAAAACTGAAAGAGGAAGAAGCCAGGAGAGAAATTTTGTAACTGTTTCTGCATGTTCTCATTTAGGCCAAGACTTTAAATGGCATTTGTGATAAAGCCATCCAGTCAACTACAGATCCATTGATGAGCCAGTGTGCATGCCTGGAGGAGGTTCATTTAACCAACATTAAACCTGGGGAAGGCCTGGTAAGAACCAATCCTGGAATGTCCTGATGATCCCAGTGTTTAATAGGTATTCTTGTGATCACTGCATATGGCAAGATGTTTCAAAACCAGTAATATCCTATGGGAAACGGAGGCATGGTGAGGAACTCTGAAGGTTAATTGTCAGGTAGTGTGCTGGAGTGGCTGCCAGAGATAGGTATATACATTAATAAGTTGCATTCCAAATATTATGCTAAATTGCTTCAAATTTGTTCCTTAACCAGGATACTGAGGAATTTACTGGTGCTTGTGAAATCAATCATTTCATTTTTGCAGGTTGACTTAACCAGCTAATTTTATAGCAGGGCTGGTTGAGGGAGAAGACTATGAGAAATTATGTTTGTGTTTTGAAAGACACATTTTATGTGTCTTTATAGCAAGATCGAGAATAATATGAGGATTTTTCAGGCTAGCAGGAGTATCAGAAATCCCTTTAAAAGTACAGTAGCTGTGTAATGTTACTAAATCTTGTTTATTCAGTGAATGCTACTTAGCTGAGTGCTGGTTATGAGAAACTGAGATTGAAGTCTTGGTGGATTTTCTGGCTGGGGAACAGACATGTTATAATGAGTTGGAGGGAATTTAAATTCTTAAGTACATTTGTATTCCCTCCACCCCAGCCCCGAAGGCAAGAGATGAACACTTTTAGAGGAAGCTTTACAGTGTTACTGTGCTACGCAGTTTTACCTAGGCCATTGAATTAGACCGAACCAGTCATGCATTCTTGAAATTATGGGGACCTCTTTGTTTAGTGCACAAGTTACAGTGAAGCGGAGTCAGCCTATCTTGGACTTAGTAAGAAATGAGGAGGTAGATGCACACAATGAGATACTGACAGGCAAACAGGGAAGGGAATTGGCTGGAGAAGAAGGGGCAAAAAAACCCAAACCATCTTGTATCTTTCCTTCTACTTGTAAGCAACTGTGGTAACTTCAGGCAGACAAGCTGCCTACAGCTCCTGAATAACATTCAGTTCTGTACAGCTCTGTGAGTGCATCTAACGACAGATGTAGACAGGAGAAGTAGAAACTTACTTGTTCATAAATGATGAAACCAAGGTACTGGACACCTCTTGTGGGGAAATCTGGACAATCGCTAGTAATAGCCTGTTTGTGATTTTTTATTTTTTTTTTTTAATTTGATGTTCATACAGTCAGCACTCACTTCATCTGAGTTTGTCCTTACTTTCACACTCAGCTTTAACATTTAGAGCCACAAACCCTTAGTTCTGCCGGAGCTCTTATTGCTGATATCAGCACTGTGGTTACAAGGCCATCTGCATATTGACTTGCCAAGAGAAATTGTAAGAGAACATGTAGGCAATATTTGTAGGCCACCTGTGTAAGTGCGCTTTGTATGAAGAGAACTGGTGGCCATCTAGGAAAATCTGTAATTCTCTGGTGCAGACTGGGCAGTAAGGAAATAAAGTTTTGTTCAAGGCAAAAGACTGACAAGGCAGCAAACCCAGCAGTGTTTGGTATTATGAACCAGACGGTGATTCTAAATTGCATTCCAGATATTAGTTGTTTTAATTCATTCTAATCTATTATAATTAATTACAGTAAAAGTGATCTGTGAAGAGGTTTACAATGTTGTAATATTAGACCACACACTTTTCTAGAGAAAATGTGAATTGTCTTTCTAATAATGTTTTGAGTCTGTTGCCAACAGTTGTTTAATCAGATAAGTTAATGCTGTTTTTTTGTCTTCAAACTTGTTTTTCATTTTCTACTTACATTTAGGGAATGTACATCAAATCAACTTATGATGGATTACATGTAATTACTGGAACTACAGAAAATGTAAGTGAAGTAAATATAGATTAACTCAGGCTGTCTGACAGTAGCTTTGAGTGAGTTTGGCTTTTTTACTACTTTTTCCTGTTTTACATATGACTTTCATGATATTACTGCTTTAAATACCCCGTGATGCATCATTTGTTTATCCACAATTTGTAAATATTTGTGTCTGCATGTTTCACTGTTAGTCTAATTAAACCAGTTTCTACAAGTACATGAGTTAGTTCAAATACTTGGCATGAAAGTAATTGCTTTAATAAGTTACTCTATCTGCTGTTCTGAGTGCTTATGATATCATGCTTAACAAAGCCTTGAATGTATTTTCTCGCTGCTGGCAAAGGCAATCTCCCCTAATGGGAACATTTAGGTAGCAGTGTGCTTAATTCAGTAATAAGTAATGAAATCAATGAGCTGTCCAGTGACAAAATTACCTTGCAGAATAAAAAGACCAAAGAAAAGTAAGACTTTGAGTGGTCTGCTGGAAGGAAATGGCTGAGGCAGATGGCTGCTTATTTTAGTCTTAGACTGTGAGTTCTCTATAGCTGAGACTTTATTAAAGGTTTCTGGGCAGTGACTGCAGTGGACCTCTGGCTAAGCAGCTGAGGCTGGTGAGTGATGCTGTGGTGTTGTCAGACATGCCACTCTACAGGAGTAGTGGCTGAAAGAAAAAAGAGTGAAGGATCTTGGCTTTTGCAGCCATGATTTCTTTCTTTTTTTTTTTTTTTTTTTAACTGAGTGAATATGAAAGAACCAGTGATTCTGGTTGTACTCCTGCCAAGTCCAGGGGCCAGGGAGGAGTGTATAGAAATCTGCTTGCAGCTCAGAGTGAAAATGGAAAGCTTTTCCAGCTTTTGTGCTATTGCCCTGGCATAACTGTATAGGATCTGCAACAGAGACCAAGTCCACTTTGACAGCAATTTCAACATCTGAATAAAATAAACAAATGTAATGTTGACTGCTGACAAGCTGCCTGTGCATATAGATCTTATTTTGGAGGCCAGGAGTAGGGCTGTATTGTTTCTATAGCTTTGAGTGCTGACCTAAATATCTGCTTTTTTTAAATCGACACTGGTGTTCTTCCTTTGGAAAAGCTCATTATTTTAGAGCAACAAAATTTGACAAGTGACTGAGATCTGCAAACAACTGATGTCTTTCTGGTGGCATGCAATTATTTAGATGAGCTAGACTGGGTCTCAGTACAATTTTCTTACTAGGTTTGGAATGGTATTTTAGTAGCTATCATCAGAGGCCAATGTATTGGAATGCAGTGGAACTGCACCCCAAAATTAACAGTACTGTACATTGGAAGGACTGAGAAAGTCCATGCATTTGGTATCAGTCAGCCAAGAGGATTCCTGAGTTGTGCTGTCCTACTTGTAACTTCCTGTGTCATGTTGTCCTAGATGTAAATTTTGCTCTTTCCTCTATTCTCACAATGCAATTGCAGTGTCTGCTGTGTAGCTGGAGTTTGCTCTAGGAGTCCTCTGTGCAAGGGTCCCCCACCCTCCCCAGACAGGCTGTTGATCACGCGAAGGACAGCTTGAAATGAGCTTTGTTTTTCACAAACTTGACTTCATCCCAGCGTTTTTTCATGATCTTGGTTGACTCATATATATGCAGCCTTACACAGAGGCATTTCCTCTCGGAGGAAGCAAGAAGACAATGAAGAAATGGGGTTACTTGTGATAGCTGGAGACTCCCACAGATTTCCATGTTTTCTTGCCTAGTTTCACTGTTCACTCCTACAGTTCCTTCTAGTAAAAAAGTTACTTGAGCTCTGAAGGTGTGATGACAAGGAAAAGGAAGTCCATAACCGAAGTGTTTAGTTCTGGAGTCATTAGGAAGAGCTGGCTTGCTGCCATGTGGTTACTCATGGGGTGGGGGGAATGGGAGGAGAGTTGTCCTCTGACCAGGGTACAATATAGCAAGGTACTATGCCTGGGTGCTTTGGGTGTTGTCAAGCCTGATCAGAGTTGGTGTGTTGTATTGACAAATTTCCTCACTATTGGTTCCCTAGAGCTTGGTTTTTATTCACAGAAAATTGTATTTTAAAGGTGTATTATTATTACTAAATAGGTATTTTAAAAATACCTGTCTATGCACATTTGATGTGTGCAAACATATGTTTTTATCTGTTGACCTTGATGCAGACAAGTAATTTCACATTAAACTTGGTAGCTCTTATTTACATTAGGAAACAAAAAGAGAAAGTGTAATGGATCTATTTTGTGGCTTGAAGGATTTTGGTCCTTTGTTCTGTACGTTCAAAGTCTTACTGTATTTTTTTAATTGGTATACGTTTATTGGAAAGCTAGATTTTAAGACAGCTGCTGTGTTAGGACAGAAGTCTTCCTGCTGCTGTCTCAAACTACAGTACAAACTGGAGACAAAAGGACAGCGGAGACCGTTCCATGACTTAAGTACAATTTGGCCTGTGGCAGATACGCGCTATGCCTTATCCCTTTCCCTGTAGCTCTCTGTCTATAAAAAATAAATCGTAAGTTGAATTCATTTGCAATTCTCAAGTCATCAACAGATCTAATGTGTGATCTTCATTATAGATACAACCTTTGACTTTGCTTGGTGGGGGTTGTTATGGGAGGGAAGAAAACCTGCTGAAGCACATGGCTCTTTGTTTTCTTCTGTAGTCCCCTGCTGATCGATCTCAGAAGATTCATGCTGGCGATGAAGTGATCCAGGTTAATCGGCAAACTGTGGTTAGTAACAGCCTTACCAACCTTCCCTTATGCTTCCTCTGTAAAGCTCACTCCCCACAGGTTCTGAATGGATGCGGTCAGGAGGTGGTTCTGGTGTTTTCCTTTTGAAATCTTTGAGGCTTTTTAACATTCTGTTTTCAAGACAGATTTTATTCTTTGCAATATTTTGCTAAAATAAATATGCCATATTTCATGTTTCAATGATGTATGCATCATATTAAAATAATTCATGTTGTATTTAAGGCCTGTTTTAAAATGCACTGTTACAATCTACTGAAATACAGATAAAAACAGCTTTAAAAAAAGCCACCTCAAGTATTTGTCAACTTGTTTGTATCTGGGAACTTATATAAAATGATTATATTTTTACTAGCACAGGCAAGGAATGTCTTTCAATGTGAGAAAGAAATGTGACAGTTCACTGTAAATGCCTATGTAACTCAATCTGAGCACATCCACAGCTCTAGGACCAGAGCTGAGATACAAAGAACATTGCATGATATCTCAATGCTTAATTTACGACTTAAGCAGAGATCTTCCTTTGAAACAAACTAAAGAACAACCTTCCAAAAAAAAGAGCTTTCCAATTTTTTTTTTAATATTCTGACTTTTTTGGATGTCTTTCTCTTTTTAGGTTCATGTTAAAACAGACAGTTTGACTTGGGAGACTTGGGTTTTTCTTGTTTGTTCACCTTCAGAAAAGCAAGACAAAACAAAAGATGTCTTTTATTCTTTTCCAGGTTGGATGGCAACTAAAAAATCTGGTGGCAAA
Organism: Nestor notabilis; assembly: GCF_000696875.1. NCBI lineage: Eukaryota > Metazoa > Chordata > Aves > Psittaciformes > Psittacidae > Nestor > Nestor notabilis. The sequence goes on from NW_009914474.1 coordinate 9,928, forward strand.
GTTGCGAGAGAATCCTGCTGGGGTTAGGCTGCTGCTAAAGAAACGTCCTACTGGCTCTTTCCATTTCACTCCTGCTCCGTTAAAGAACCTGCGTTGGAAACCACCCTTGGTGCAGGTAAGAGGCTGTTGGCTCAACTCTAATGTTGGGATAGGAATGCCTTGCTTGCAACTTGAAAAAAGAGAGATACTAGACATGCTCCCAGATACATGTTTAACTATAGGTCAAGGAAGGTTAGGTGAAATGGCTGTCCTCTTCTGGCCCCTAGATAAAAGGGAAAACGTTCTTGCCTCCTCCCTTCTTTTTTTTTTTTTATTTGTTTTTTAAATCCAGATAACGCCTTCTTGACACATAAACCGACTAGGTGTGTTGAGCATTTTAATCAATCTGTGTGCCACTGGGAGAACTTATATGAGGCAAAACTGCTGATAAGTATGGAATTCATCAGCATGGAGTAATAAATGCTTCCTCTGTTTAGCAGAGTTAATATGTTTTTGCTGAAATAATGTAAATTATTCTATATATTTGTCCTCTTTTTAGTCTGGTGAAGGGTG
>NW_009914474.1:10519-15338 GCF_000696875.1 Nestor notabilis
AGAGTGTTTTTCAAGAAGTTAAACTACTTGTTTAAATAAGATTTGGCTGTTGGGCAGTTCACAGATTGGGTAATGAGCAGACAGAGAAAGTGACATTAATAACTCTTAACCATGCTGAGGAATGGCTTGTTGTATTAGGAAGCTTAGGGCTTAATGCTTACAGGAGGAAATGACATAATTGAATCTAAACTGATTACCTGAAGCAAAGAAAACCAGTGAGAGTTCCCATTCCTACTTCTGTTCTGACAATGGTGTCCCTGCAGCTGTGAGGATGATTTATCAGCCTGTGAAGTGCCAGTGGCTATCACAAGTGTTGATGCAGTCAGATTTCTTTCAGACTGGATAGAAGATGCTCACCTGACTCCTTTTTCATTCTTCCTTTCACCAATGCCTATGTCTTGTGTTTGTGGCATTGTGTCTGTTGTTTAATCAGAGCCAAAGTTAAAAAAGCACCGCCTTGTGAGTTTTCAAGGGTTACCGAAATCAAGGACTCTGTTACCTGTGTGGAGAGCTGAGGTGCGCTTAGCTATAGGCTGTGCCCAGCAGGGTTTCCTTGGGGGAGTAAGTGATTGGCGAAGCCTGCTGACAGTTCTGGCCTCCAGTGTACCGACTGGTAAAATGCAGATGCTTGTGCAGGGGAGCCATTAACTGAGTGGCCAGAGTGGGATCCTGGGCAGCTCCCTGACAAAAAGGGGAGAGTGCAGTTCTCTTGCCTGACAAAGGTGAAAGGGTCCTTCAAGCCTTTTCATTCCTAGAAGCAGACAGGAGCCTAGCAAGATGCTGGGAACATAGAATTGAGCCACAAATAGCAAAATGGCAAACTTGCTTGGATGAGCAATATGGAATATTTTTTTTCCTTTGCCTCCCTTACCCTGATTATATCCCTTGATGCAAATTGTGGTGAACTTTACCGTGTTCCTTCCTGTGCCCCAGTCGTTAGGACTGTTTGGAATAAGGGTAGTGTGAGCTGGCTTTGTAAGTGTTGCGGATCATATCTGTATTTAACAAATTGCATTCTTTTAATGAATCTAAAAATAGAAGAAGGGGTTTTGTCTCTGCTGCTTTTTCCGTCTATGGAATTTACAAGAAAAATAGGACTGGAAAGAGCAAAATATTCTTGAGCAATGCATTACCCATGATAGGATTTCTGTAGGAGGGATTGCAAAGCTAGCCAAAACTGGGGGTGGAGGAAAATGTAAATGCTAAGAGTTTTTAATGCACTTCTTAAGCATAGAAATAGTAGTTAACTAGGAGATGAAATGGTACTATTGATTATTGAATTATCTTTGTGAAAGATAAATTGGTGCTCAGACGTTTGACAGCTGTCTCACATTTCAGACCAGTCCTCTGCCAGTCACCAGTCCTTCTACCCAGTCACAAGAAAGCACTGTGGATACCTCACTGAAAAAAGAGAAGCCAGCCATTTTGGATCTGTACATACCACCTCCACCAGCTGTTCCATATTCTCCTCGGTATGCAAATAAACACGTACTACTGAACAAAACTCTCCTTTATTACACTGGTTTCTGAGCTGGCTTGCTGCTAGAGTTCTGTGCAGATGAGCTTGAGGAAACTGCAGATCTTACAGACTTCTAGGTGTTTAAATGCATAAACTACCAGGATTGTAACAGGTTTTATTATTAGAAGATTGTGTGCCATGTGGATCAGAGTTCTACCCAAAACATGGATGAATGTCGCTCCTCATTGTGGGGTTATGTTTTTGATTTTGTTTAAGTCCACTTGCACACAACAAGAATTCATTTTTGTCTGTAACTTTTTCCACTGTGATGTGTGTGTTTGGTTGTTTGGGGTTTGTTTTTAGCAAGTTAAGTAACTGTTGTGGGAGTTAGGAGAGAGAAGTTTTAAATAGTTAAACTTGTAGGCTGCATAAAACAGGAATGTTCCCACTGAAGGGAAGGGAGAGTCAGTTCATTCAACTTTTATTATTTTATCCTTCAATGTAACCTTTAAAAATACAGACCTGTGTACACAGAAGGTAAAAATGCAGTGTGAGGGTTGTGTGGCATGTGTATGCTATGGCTAGCTTTTGTTTGTTCTTGAGTCCATGTTGACTCGTGTCAGAATCCTGCCAGCTGACCTGGAAAGGTGATGGACAAAAGAGTTTTCTCTCTCTCATGCTTCCTGGCCTGGCTTGACACTTTAGGTTACATGTAGATAGCCCAGCACAGAAACTATGACCCTTTGCTGCAGGGCTCATATGGAAGGAGAGCTTGCCTGCTGTCATTTAAGGCCTGCTACTCTGTCAGAGGCTGTATTACTGTAGTCTTTGGGGCAGTACTGGGGCTGCAGGACTCTTCAGGGTAGTCTCCTTGCTGAAGTTGGACCTAACTCTTCGTTTTCCAAGTTTATGCATGCTCACTTCTTACAAAACAAACCCAACCAAAATCTTGGCATAAAATCAAGCATATAGATTTAGCAGCTGAATTGAGCATGTCTTGGTCTTTATATTGTTACATTTTAAGTACATTGGTGAATTATGTGCATGTGCTCAGTTTGTTTATCTGTCTTAAAGTCACAAAATTATATGTAGCTTCAGATGCCTTTAGACCTGAATCCCTGTTGACAAGGAAGGAAGTAGCAGTGCAAGATAAAACTTGTCCTGGATGGTGTGTGGAGAGGGGGAGGCCTCTTGACAGACTTAATGAAGGCAAATGTGGGGAAGCTGTGGCAGCAAGGAAGAGGTGAAAGGACAGACATTTTGTCTTCTGTTTGGCTATTTAATTTCACCTCTGCATGTTTTTCTCTTTTGAAATGCTGATGCATTTGTGTGGCAGTTTTTCCCCTTTTTCCCTCCTATTGTCCTGTTCGCTTCCCTTCCTGGCATGGATCTTCTCTGGTTCACACTGGGAAGGCAGAGAGCAGTGGCTGGTTTCCCTCCCCACGGCACAGTCTCCACATGGTGGTGTTGTAGGAGAGCTCTCCTAGCACATATGGTTGTGATGTAACACTTCTGTGCAATTTTCGGTCCCTGAATCTCCATAAATAGCTCCCTCCCTTTCACTGAGCTCTAGCATTGTTATTGATGGAGAGCTAGAGTATGCTGTGTGCAGGAGTCTGTAGTGAATACCAGGGCATGTACATGCTTAGACAGTCAGCTGTGTATTTTTATGCCTGACTTGGCTGGTGGCTGCTTTAAGCAGTAAGATTGTAGCATGTATAGGGAAGGGGGAAAAAACCAGAGGCAAATCCTAATTTGGAGGGTAGCTTTTCTTCCAAAAGTACTTGGAAGGACTGGTTCTAAAAATGGATGTTCTTGGCGTTTGGAGTGAGGGATTGCTCTAGGAAGAGGGTTCCTGTGGAAATTGCTTGAAATACAGGCACAGCGTACATACACTATGAATTTATTACTGAAACTCTCAAGGGGGTCTCACTTTTGGATAAAGAGAGGAGGTGATAAATATTCAGTGGCAGTTATCGGCCTCTTACAATGAGTGAAAAGCACAGTCCCTCAGATGGAGGCGATAAGCGTTGCCATTACACAGAGATGGATGAATCTATGCATGCACTCCTCTGTCACAACTGTGTACTGAACAGGCAGTGAACTGCGAGCTTTAGTACTCTCAGTGCAGAAAAGTCTTATTTCTCAAAAGCTTTTTGTAAGGGGTGGTGCTTTGAAACATCTTTGTGTGTTAAATTACTGGGTCATTAAAAGTGAATTAGCATGGGGGGAGGAAGCTTTCTTTTCTCCTTGGTAAATAAGTTTATAATGAAGTTATGTATCACCTGACTTGGGTTATTATTTTTCAGCTTGTTTGCAGCCCAATACCAGTTGTCAGGAGCATGACTAGGTGCTAGACGTATCTTTCAAACCTATTCATGTCTATAGCATGAAACTCTTTTAAGCTACTAACTGAAGCGAAATGTCCTTTCAGAGATGAAAAGGGGAGTTTTGTATATGGAGGAGGCAACAAACCTAGTCAGCCACTACCTGGGTCCAAGGGCGCTGAGTCCCCCAATTCTTTTCTGGATCAGGAGAGTCGAAGGCGAAGGTTTACTATTGCCGATTCAAATCAGTTGCCTGTGTATCCTGTTGAAGCAAATATTCTACCAGCCAAGATGAGGGAAAAAACACAATCCTATGGTGAGTTCATTTCTCCTTCATCATTACTGTTATGATAAACGGTTTGGTCAATTTGGAATAATTTGTGCTAGAAAACTGCTTGTTAGACTTGATGGATATTAAGGGCAGTCTGTGCAAATCGTGAATGAAATTCGACATCTGAAATAATTGCACTTAGATGTTGTTATTTCTTTAATGAATGTCATTCAGCTAGTATCTGCTGCTACAGATGGCCATTTCCATGTGTATTTTGATTATAACTTTTGGTTATTACATTCACAGCTGCTGTAAATGAGCAAGACTGTGGCTGTTCAATCTCAGCACATTGTTTTCTTATATTTCAACAGTGGAAGTATCCTGAATTTTTTTTCTCTGCAATTTTAACTCCTTATTGTTGTATCTCTCCCTTTACTTAATTGTGAAAAGTATAATTTTAAAAATTGTTTTCCTAAACTTAATGTAATTCTTCATAACCTTCTATGTTGTCTTCAGGAAAACCTCGTCCTCTGTCAATGCCTGCTGATGGGAGCTGGATAGGAGCTGCAGAACCCTTCTCTAGGCCACGAGCACCAGGGAGAAAAGGCAAGGTTTTCAGTCTTGTCCCTCTTTCCTTTCATTCCTCTCCAAAATTTCTGTGGGGTGAATGGGACGGAAGTGTTTAAGTTAGGAATGAAGAATAAGTGTCTGCATATTGCTGAACTGATCCAAGATGACAGTTGTTGGTTTTAGCAGGCATGC
>NW_009914474.1:15369-53461 GCF_000696875.1 Nestor notabilis
TGTGAAATTTGTGAGGCTATTCAGTGCTGGGGCTCAAGCTTTTGTTGTCCTGTCTTAATGTTCTTGTGAGCATTAAAAGAATGCTAAAATGACTAGGGAAGATTTGTACTTGTCTCTTTATAGCACAGGTTTACCATTTTGCTCTTATACACACTCTTTTCCCTTTCTTCTGCATTTGATATTGATCATAAAACTGTTCTGTTAAGTCTTTCTGTTTATTTAGCTCACTGTGGTGACTGTTGTGGAAGCAAGCTTGTTCTCAAAAGTGAAATGTTTAGGAATTGCTTTTTGCTGCAGCTGCTGTTAGAAATCAACATATTTTGAAGATGTCACAGAATGGGAGACCGAAGCTCATAACATTGGGTGTTAGTTTGGGTGGCTTTTTTCATTGCCATACTTCCCTTCCCTCCTTGGCTTCCTTTTGCACCTGAAAGGCTACAAGTCCTGTTAGAGTGGGAAACAAGAAAGGAAGAGTAGTTTATTCTTGAAATCTTTTATGGAAAGCTAATGTGTAAATCTAGGGAATATAGAAGCTGATAACAAGAAGCATCAACTTGGAGGGATATTAGAAGCAAGCTAAGTAAGAAGTCTAACAGAATGATCACCAGATGGCAGGGCTGGGTTTTGTGTGTACAGTTTTTGTTGGTGTTTTTGGTTTGTTTTTTATTTGGTTGATTTTGCTTTTGGTTTTGTGTTGGCTGTTCTGTTAATGGAGGGTATTGAAGTTAGCAGTAATTGGTTTTCCTCCTCCTGTTCATACAGGTGAAGATGTCCTCTGCAGGTACTTCAGTAATGAAAGGATACCCCCAATCATTGAAGAAAGCTCCTCCACACAACACCCTCTCTCAAGGCCAGTGTCTGACAAGCAGTTAGTGAGGGGAACAGATTATATTCGAGGCAGCAGATGTTTTATGAATACAGACCTCCACAACAGTGCAACAATTCCTTTTCAAGAGGAAGGTGCTAAAAAATCTTCTGTCACACCGTCCACAAAATCTTCCTCTGCAGAGCCCTCACTGCTGGTCAGTTGGATCACAAGACTGAAACTGTTGACTCATTGACTATTGTTCACAGGACTGTTACCAAGTGCCTTTGCTCATCGGTCAGACTTCTCTATTTTTCAGCTTAACTGATGCATAGTGACTAATGTGGTGTTCTTTTCCTGGAGAATCTTACATTTTTGCCTTTTCATTGGTGATTTTTGATGGATCGGAGGGTTTCATAGTGCAAGGAGGGAAGAAAGATAAAGATCAAGTTCCTCTTCCTGGCCAAAAGCTGAGGGCATTTATTCCACTGGAAATGAATAAAATTTCAGTGATACAGAGGCCACGCATGGCCTGAAACATGCATAATGACTCAGAGGAAATCATTGCATTACTGTAAAGTCCAGTGGCACTTCAGTTGTCTGAATGCTCAGGGGCTGGTGCGACTGGCTGGGTGTCAGGGTATGTAGGGCTCAGCAAAAGTCATGTTATTCTCCTGACCAGGAAAGATAAGCAGGAAAACAGTAGCTTCATGCAACTTAGCAATGCTGTTGCATGTACTGCATGAGGTCAACCTTGTGAGGAAAAAGTAGTAGTGTTGCCATTCTTTTTCTGATATCCAGAGATGATAGGAAGTCTTAGGAAAAGAGTTCTCTTATCCAGAGATCTTAGGAAGTTGGACTAATTTAACTATAAATCAATCCAACCTGATATATAATCCATTTTACTGAAATCACAAGTGAAGAGCACTGAGCAACTGCAGTGCTTATCCATAAAGATATATGGATTGCTACAACATACCAAGGAAACACATCTGTAGAGGTGGTAAAAGAATATATATTTTTCCTTAATTGTTTAAGAATGATTTGCTGTTAACCAAAGTAAGTTTTTAAAGGCAGTCCTGTTGGACTTACGAGAAGTTTTACAGCAGTTCAGATTTTGAATGATGTGTTGTTTATGAAAGATATGTTGTATGATATGTTACAATTGTAAGACATCTTGCTATTTTCTATATAGCTCATATTTTCCCCCCTCCAGAATTTTAAAGTATCATTGGGTATTTTGGGAGGAAAATAAAACTTGTTTAACAAAAGAGGAGGATATTAAAGAGGTATTGTTTAAAACTGAATGTACATAAGATTGTTGGTATGAACAGTTGTGTTTAATTTAAATGTTAAATATAGTTGTATATATTTTTTACACTTAAACAGATACAGTTTGTACCTTCCTGTACTGCAGTACTGGGCACAGACTAGTCAAATGAAAAGAAAAACAGTCTTTTGCATTCCCTGCTAATTATAAGACTAACTATTTTCATAGATGATACATTGCCAACAGACTTTACTCCTTTGGCCTTGCTGAAAAGATGATGAATTTATATTTAATAACTGGGGGGAGAGGGACATTAAATGCTAATTTGGACTGGGGCAGGAATTGTATGTAATAACACAAGTGTTAAAAACATACCATAAATCTGACTGTGAAGATGTAGCCATTCTGCAACAAGCTTATGAAGCGCTATACCCCACAGAGACAGGGTGTTAAATTCAGTTCTCAGTTATGTTTGATTGTGACTCACTGGTGATTTAGTTGGGGACTGGTCTGAACCTTTCTCATCAAAGCAGATTGTAATATGTCTGTCTTGTGCCACTCTTCCCCACTCCCTGAGATGGCAATCTGTACTGGAGGCATGGTCAAATACAGCTGCAGTGCAGTTGAACCCTAGACCAGTTTGGTCCTGCCCCTGAGAAGAGGGCTGAAACTGCCATGTTGTAAGCACTATGGTGGTAGTATAGCTGAACCCCAAACTGGCTGAACTGTTTTAAATTAAATCACAATTACTGAACTGGATTAAAGTCAGAGATATTGTATAAATAAGACTTTAAAATGGGGTTTTGCTCATCTTTAGTGTCCTGTTTTCCAAGGTTTAAGAATGGAGGTGACCAATAAGCAAGGGTGTTTCTTGGATCAGGTATGTGTAAATAATGTCCAGATGATTTCTTTGCCAAAGAAGGAAGTGTGTATCTTGTATTTCCTTTCCTTTTGTATTTGTTACAAAGTGCTAATTATACTAGAAAGCTCTTTCCAAAGAGTGCTGATATGGAGTACATGGGGGAGTCAGGCTCTGATCTAGAGGGAGGCTCAGTGTTGTGTAGAGAGCAAGTGTGTGTGGTGTTGCCACTGGGTGATAATGCAATTGGTTGAATAAGCTGCTGCTGATGTGTAGTGGCATCTAATAAAGACCTACATTTTGTTTCAGAGACACATTGAAGTCCCTCACTGCATGAGCACCAAACAAGAGGGAAAATAGAAGTACCCCATCATCTTGATGTCTGTGCACAACCTACAATATTAACCAGCTGCTGCTTACCAAATAACAAGATGGCACAGATCACTCAGTATTATTGTTACTGCCTGGGAGAATGGTTTACAGTGCAGGAAATACATGCATGTCACAACATTCCCAAGTGTAGGTATTTTTCTTCTTTACAGTAACAGCTCCTGTTAGAAGTTCTACTGTATGGAGAAGTATTAAAAATTCATCTTTTTCAGTTCCTTTTCTAGTTCCTTTTGCATTTTAATCTCATTCAGAGAAGGTGAAATCTGTCCTGTCTTTGTGGAATATTTTCTCCTACCCATCTCTTACGTTATTCCTCTTTCTACCCTATTAATTGAAAAGTGAGAGGAAACATCTGAAAAGTCTGAACTCTCAGATCTTTGTCCAAGAGGTTAAATTTGAAAGATGCTGGTTGCGTAATTTCTTACTGAGTATAGTGAATATAGAGGGTGCTCTGTTTTGGGAAAGAGCCACAGATCTAGGAACCAATCACAGGCAGTGATATCTTTCTGGCTCAAGCTGAGAAAAATCTAGGTAACAAGTTGGAAACTGTAATATGCAGCAACTTGGCTTGTCTCTTGGCATTGAAGTACATGTATCTGTTATGACAAAAACTATGCCTAGGTTGACTTCCCTAATGAGTACAACATATGTATCCAAATATCCTGCTGTGGTACAGTACTCCATAATACTCTTGACATAATATGTCAAGGTAGCAAAACAGCAGTTAATTCAAAAAGATTGTAAGATCCACAAAAATGAGGGGGAAAAAAAAGGTACTATTGCATATTGCACGTATGTATGGTGAGATTTCAGGAATCTGCACTTAAGAAATATTGAGCAGGTGCCCATTTTAGTTTACAGAGTATTTGCAAGCCAATTCCTTGGGTGTTCCCTTACATAATCAATTGCAAGAAAATACTATTCTAGATGGTAATGAGGAAGAGGAAATAAGATATAAAAATAAATAACGATGGCTTATAGAGAGAGAGAAAGAGTTCAAGGTGATTCTTCAAGGAATGTGCTTCCCCTAATATTATGGAATAATGATGATAGTATGGATAGTGAAATTAATCAGTGTTTGAATTGTGGATGGCCAACATCCAGACAAGAGTACTGTATAATACTGTTTTTATACTAAACAATGAACTGATAACCTTTTTTACTCCTGTGTTTTAAAAACAACATATTCATAAGCTAGATGCTCACTTAACAGAAAGAGAGCAGGGGGAAAATAATTCGAAAACTTGGCCAAACGAGGAAAGTGATGGTGAAGATGAGCTTTATAATTGGAGAGGATAAAAGAATTTCTTTTTTAAAAAACTGGGGGTTTTTTGTTTTTTTTTTTTTTTTTTTGTCCAAACCTTATGTCCTGTTTTATTGCATTCCCAACAGGCAGGCTTCATAAACTGCTCTACATCTGCAGCCATACCCTGCGTAGGTGAAGTTAATGCCCTCATCAGGCTTAGACTTGGACCTCGATGATAATTTCAGCTCACACATTTTTTTGCAGGTTTTACTTCCTCAAGAGCTTTTCTCTTTTTGGAGTCTCTTCTGCATGATCTGGGCTACAAGACTCTTGTGTGCATGTGTTCCCAGAACTGCCTTTGCCAGCAGGATTGCTATTTTGGAGGAGGGTGGGTGCTGGCTTGTGCTTGTGGCTTCTGCACTTAGACAACAACTTCTTTCCCCAGCTTCCACTGAATATCCTAGTGCACCCTCTCAGAGCACGAATTCAAAATGCCTGTGCCAAATTGGAATGAAGTGTTCAGTCCTTTGGAGTAAACTGACTTTGTCCCACTGCACAGCTGTGTCTCTTCTCTTTAGTCTGAGTTTTCCTTTGCACGTGCTGAGGCTGTGGAGCACATGCTTTTTGTGGCTATTGCATAGAAATGCTTTTGTCATCTTGCAGGCTGTAAGGTTTTATAATGGACAAGAGCTCTCAAGAAAGCCATCTACTTGAACTAAAATGGAGGAAGAGCTCTCCAAAAAGACTCAGTTTGGAGAATGAAGGAAGAGGGGCCAGGCTATGCTGAATGTGTGGGTCTATGTTGTATTGAACACTGTTTCAGCTGTGTAGCAGGAACTCTGCAGAGAAAACAACCCACACAAGTGCTACATTCCTGTTTGTTTCTACTGCTGGAATATGAAGTGAGCAATCACTCAAAGTAGTTATATATAGTTCCACACATGGAACTTGAGCTGTAAGATGCATGACAAAAGCAGTCAAGAGCTGCTGTCAATATATAATTTCACCAAATTCTACTGCCTACAGTACTGCTGCATCAGTTTAAAATTGTAACCCCTCTTTATCCAGTTGCCTGTGCAATGCGAACCCAGCTCTCTGGCAAGTGCATAATCATCAGTTTTGCCTTCTTTTTTGGTAGTCAGCAATTGCTGGTGAGATTGTGTCATTCCCACAGTGGTCCAAAAGCTTGCTTAGTTTGGGTTACTCAGGACACAGTCCAGAAGTGGAAAGTCAAATTTAAAACCAATACTGCTGGGCCAATATCACTTGGATTTGGGATTTTTTTCTACACATTCTAAATATGAAACAGGCAGAAGTTCTCTGTTGCGCGTACTTTGCCAGTAGGAAGAAAAATGAGGATTACATATTTGGTGGAGGAAAAAACCCCAGACCTTTGGGTGTCCTCCAATTACTGCCAGTGGGAGAAATATGTTTGTTTTAGCATGACATAGAATAGATGTAAACATTTATTTTTAAATCTCCCTGTGTGGCCACCTCAGTTGTTCAGGATGATGTAGGCCACTGACTTTCCCCCTTAAGTGGTTATGCAGTTAACGTATTTTTTGAGGAAAAAGCAAAGATATTTTTCTTAGGTGATTACATGATTTGTTGACTGGGTACGGAGATGGGAATTGACCAGAAAACAAACGCTGGACAGTGCTGACTTACAGGCAGAATTGTGATTGCAATTTCAGTTTGTTCCCTGGCCAGTGGTGAGGATGAAAGTTCACTGAGCATGGTGGCAGCAGCCAAAGAATCAGAGGACAACCAAGTCCAATTTACAGTGCCACTTTCAGCAAAGTTCTTTGGTGTTTTTAGTTTATTTTTTGTGGGCTTTTTTCCTCTCCTGTAAGTGTAACTCTCCTTCAGTATGGATGGGCCAGAGCAGGAACTGTTGAAACATACCTGAGGAGCGAAGCTGATGAGACTGTGATGAAGCAGTGAGCTGTGCTTGCTGCTGGCACTCAGCTACCGTGTATTTTAATATATTCCAGGAGTGCCTTTGCAGGTAATGGGCCTCCAGACCTTTGTGACCTTTGTTTAGAGGCTTTTTTATTTGGGGAAATATTTACTGAGAGCCATAGAAAATGCCACAGTCTAACCTCATACAGGTATTTGATGTTTTTTCTAAGTAATCGCATGATTCTCAGTGTTCCTTATTACTGTGTTTCCTCTTCCATCTCACATTAGCTGTTTCCAGTGCAAATGCTTCTACTGAAATCCTCATATACTTCCAGTGAGAATGTTAATAATGCCAAGTAGTCACAATGGGCTGTAAAATTTTGTATGAAGTGTAAAAACCTCCAAACAAACAAAAACCAGAAAAAAACCCAACCCAAAACCCAGAAAAACACCCCAAACAAAAAAACCCCAACACTCAAACAAACCCAAAACAAAATACAGGAAAACCTTTTTCAACCTGATGAATAATAACTTAATGAATGATAATGGATAATGATGAAACTAAGGATTTTCACCCAGGTGAAAGAATCAACCAAACTTTAGTGGCTGTTAAAAAAAACTGATTTGATTTCATTATATGATAGTAGGAAGCAGGGGCAGTAGTTCAGGTAGGGCAGCTATGGTGTTTAAATTTCTCTCCATAGAACCTCAACAAAGGCTTTCTTGAGCGTAACGCAGCTCTAGCTGAGACTGTCTTCCTGAAGCCCACTCAAAGTTGCACTGAACATACAGAAGTCTTAGTATGTTCTGGCATAATTCTTGACCGTTTGTTTCTGGTGGGAAGTTGGTATAGGTTGTGTTAAGTGAGAAGGATGAGAATGAAATAAATAATCTCCAAAATGAATTATTTCCCTTTCCGTACTTCCTTCTTCCTCTCTGACCTTTTCCTCCCTACATTAAGATCAAGGGACTTTCCAGGAATTTATTGCACAAACAAACAGCTATAAAGCTTTTAATATTTATAGCATAATCTAGTTTGTTTTGTTGTCCAAGATAGTTTTGGACAGAGCCTTCCAGTAAAAATAGTGCTGCCGGCAAAACAGTATTTCCAAGCTCTCGATTCACAAAAGAATTCCTCTCTGCTTAGTAAGCTGTTGGCTTAGGCTTTGCTTTGAAGCTGCTGAGACCACCCCAAGCAGTCCTTCACCCTTCAGCTCCAGACACATCAGCTTCTTATCACTGGGGAGGAAGAAAGGTCTGTTTTTTCTCCATACTCTGAGTTTTGTAACTCTGGATGCTCAGGTCCCATTGGAGCGATGTTTGCAGACCCTTTCCTACCTGCCCCTCTGCTGCTAGGCAGGGTGGACAGACAAGAAGGCGTGGAGGAACCGAGCAGCTAAAGCAGCAGCCCCTCTCTTCAATTCCTCCTGTTCAAGAGCTCAGTGACAGGCCTCTGGTTTACCTCTCAAAATACAAACTTTATAAGGCTTTTGGTTGAAGAAGAGTTCAGGTATTTTTTTGGAAGTAATAAATTCAAAGGCAGGAAGTAGAAATGCTTAGAATTGAGTTCATCTAGTAGTTTCCCAGTGGAAAAGCTTGCCTGGGATGCTGCTGATGTGGCTGGGCATTAACCCTTAAAGCAGCAGGCCACTGGTGAGCTCCATGGCCCCCTCTCTGCTGTTGTGCAGCAGCTACTCTGTGGCTTTTCTTCAGGGCTGGGCTGGGCTGGGCTTTTACAAACAGCATCTGCACTGACAGCTTCCTTCTGCCCTGTAGTCATGTAGGGGATTTCCTTCTTCCCCCAGTGTGGCATTTTCCTGAGCTGTGAGCCGGGGGAGACTTTCTGTTAACAGGGAGAGAGGGGAGAGAATGCTGGATGATACACCTGGTCCACACCAGCTACGTGGTGTCCTGTGGTGAGTATCCTGCACTTGACTGTGGGTGACTTATGGTCCCAATAAGCTGTAGGTCAGAACTAGCTTATAAGTATACCTGAATAGCAAATGAATGTGGGACTAGAAAACTAAAAAAAAACAGAGTAAAAGGCTAGTGTGATAAGATATATGAGTTGTTCTTTGATTAGCAAAGTTTCTTTTCCTGTGGAAGAGTGGGGACAGTTTGGAGGGATGATGCTTCCCGCAGCATGGTGTTAATGCAGAGGTAATGTGCAGGAGCCATTATTTAAAAAGCAAAAAAGGTTAAGGAGTATATATGCTCCTCATACGGCACGGGTGTGATTCACCTAGCACTGCACAGAAAGGCCTTTATTAAAGCAAAGTGGGCAAGTAAGCAAGCTGCGACGGTTGGGGAGAGACTGCAAAGTGAAGCACTGAGGCAGACACCAGGCTGCTCACGTATGGGTGAGCCTTGCTGCAAAAAATGCATCTGACTTCCTACTGACTGGAGTTTGCTGTTGCACTTCTGCACTGGGGATGGATATGGTCTCTGTGTGGGGAATAAGGCCTCTTCTAGCAGGATGTGGAAGAGGCTTGGGTTTCAGTATCGTGACTCACTTTCCCAGTGGTTGACCAAAGAGGGGCAGTGTGATGGGAAGCCACGATAAGTACTCCCATTGCTATCAAGAAATGGTGGGGAATGAAAAAAAAAAAACATGACCAGAAATTTGAAGTTCAGAAAACCTGAACCTTTCCCTGGTAACTGAAGCATACAACATCTTCCACAGCCCACTCCTGCAGATGTGCATTTTGTCATCTAGTTTCCAATGAAGTATTTGACATGTTTTCAAAACACAGAAGATTTCAGTCACCCTCTGGTCTCACACAGTGCTTGCAACTCACGTGGTGTTTGCGATTGGAGACCTCTTGGCAAGGGTGAGTGAGTCTGGCAGTGCTGACTCAGGGCAGGAGCTACAAAGGGGGAGTTGCACCAGCCTGACTATTTTGATACAAGCTCTTTGGGTTGGATAGACATAACTTCTTAAAATGAAGGGAACATCAGTTATAAAAACACAAAAACAAACAAAAGCTGTTAGTGGAAGAAGAGATGCTGCCAAAGCATGGTTCTCTGGTTGCTTTCTGGTGCTCTTACCTACCTTGCAGCCCTAAGACAAGATCCCAGGTAGTATCTTAATGGAAAGGGGCATACTAGGTGACCCCAAAGGCTTCCTAATGTTGGTCAAAGCACCAGGTCAAGCAATGTTTCTGTTATTTTTCTCTAGGTCTTGAGTGACCTCCCATGATGACCAGTCTATTTAATCTGTTGCCACCTTCTCCCTTTTCTTAAGTGAGGTGGCCTGTGGTGGTATGGGGGCTGCATATGCGTGTGGGCAACAGTTGCATGTTCCTCTAGACAGATCCAGTTTGGCTGCCCTTGCTGAGCACCTTGGGCAGTTACTGCATTGTCATGTTCCTGTGCCTGCAGACGGCAGTGTTGTGTTCCGCGTGCTTGTGCTGCTTTTATACTCCAGGATAAATAAGTATTTCTACTGAGTAAACAGGGCTTGCCTGGCAAGAGGTTCTGCCCAAGGCAGCACTAGGTCTGACTCTTCTTTTTACTTTTTGTGTCAAATCTGTTTGGTTTATGGCTGCAGGGGTGAAATGAAAATAGGATCTTGTTAATAAGGAGGATTCGAATGAACACTTGAACAAATGAGAAAAAGCCAAAGAAATTCGAGAAGTAAAATTAGGCACTATTTCTTAAAATTCAAGCAGTAAACTTCTATGTTATTCGCATTCGTGCATCTTTCTTTCACTCCCCTCCCCCAGACCACTGTCTGGAAACTTTTAATATTATCCTACAGGTTTCTAGACAATGAGAATATCTTGAGTTTTCAAAATGTAGCTGCTGGTAACCTTGTGGGACATTTACGATCAAGCTGCTGCTTATCGTGCTGTTTTATCTGAGAGCAGTCTGTAACATCTGGCTTTTCTGTTCCTTCCCAGTCCTCCCACCCTAAAACCAATGCACATCATATCAGGTGGCTTCCAAGTTTATGAGCTTCTCACTAGATCCTCTTTTCAACTGCCCTGTTGGGTGGAGTTTTTGAGAACAGTAAAATACAGATTTTTAAAGGCTGGAGATGCTGCAGTATATTAAGCATAGGTAGATGTAATTATTCATCAGTTTGAGAACTAGAGCTGCTATAAGGTAACAGAAGCATTACTGCATTTTAGATGAAAGGTTGCTCTTCAAATAGAAATCGTGTTGGTATATGTACATGGACTGTTAATGACACTTCTGATTCAGAAATGCACAAAGCATCATTTATGCGCAACTTCAGTGAAGTTCACGTGGAAAAGCTGAATCATCCAAGCCATCTGAATGATGCACACTATTCGGAGGTTGTTTTCTTTAGTAGGCAGCTGGTGATCTCTCTTCCTGTATTCAGGGGGTGGGGGAGGGGGGGAAGAAAAGGAAGATGGGAAGGAGTCTCCATAGGGGGGAGCCCTCTTGGTTCATATGTGGAAACTTTACGATTTCCCTGAGGGATCTCTAGATTTGTGGTAAGTTAAATTATATGCAGAGGATTGAAGAGGTAATATATGTTACAGCTGGGCTATAAAGCGATTTTATTTTAAAATAATAATGCTTTATACACTTTTCAGCCATGATTTGCTTAGTATATTTCAAGCAGTGCTTCATGGGGAGGACATGGGAGTTCTGCTAGGGCTGGGGATCCTTCAAACTGGGTGGCTAGTGTGGTGGCTCCCCTCTCAAAATCAAGAGCTGAACTGTGATATTTGGTGCTGCTCAGGCACCAGCCAGAAAACGGTGACTTGACTTATCTCTTGTGCTGCAGGTGTTCTAAACTTAATTTACTTGTTTATGAACCTAAGCTTGGTGGTAGTGAAGGGCTGTTTAATGCTGGAAAAAATCCCAGCTGTGGAGTGGGATGCACAGGTGACAGGGTTGAGTGGGAGCAGTGGTTTTGTGAGCATCTCCCCACCCGTTCCCTGCAGCTTCATCATCTTTAGTTTTCCACACGTAGGATGTACCTAGTTTCCTGTGGGATATTTTGTTTACATCGACATTGGCAAAAAAGTTAACTGGGTTTTTTTTGTGCTTTATCCTTTTATTACAGTCTCTTATTTATTTAGATCATAAGATTTTTTTGTAGCAATCTGTATTTCACAGTTTTAACTTCCTGAGCAAGCTGGATTGATGATTCAATTGGCCTCTAGGCATTTTACTACTAAATAGTAATAATACTGTTCAAAAGGCCTAAAAAGCAGCAGAATGGAAAAAGCAACACGAAGAATCTTTGCTCGGAAATCTTCTTGGCTTGATTTTTATTTTCTTTTTTATCCCAAAGCTGAAGTGGGACACAACCAGCAGGCATTCACTTCAAGTCTGTACCAAACTGTGGCTGTGTTAGTATGAATAATAATCTGCGTAGGAAATGATGGTAAATTGCTGGTATTTTGAACCAACACAAAACAGAAAAAAAGGTCAGGGCTCTTGTTCCCAGCAGATTCTTCAAGAGAGATTCTCATTGACTGTGCTATAGAAGCATTTCCATTCCTTTCGGTGATTGTCATTTTAGGGTTGGCAGTGCTTGTCACATAACCTGAAGTACTTGCTCCAGCAGGTAGTTCTAATGAGGGGCAATAGTGCCCTTAGAGGGGTCTTTGCTTAGAAAACATTGGCTTATGAGAAAATATTAAATGGTACTGCATAGTCTTAAGAGGTGACTGAATTGTTGTCATAAGAACAAACATGATAAAGATTTATATAAAAATTTTATAGGACAAGAAACAATAGGCTTAAATTACGGCATGGAGCTTGAAGTTGGGTAGAAAAACCTAATGTCAAGGAAAGTCAAGCACTGTTTTAGGCTGCTGAAGGAACCTGTGGAACCTCCTTTATTTGATGTCTTTAAGAACAGGCTAGGCAGCCTCTGTCAGGAATAGCCCAAGTATGATTGATCTTGCCGGGAGGGGCAGACTTAATGATCTCTTGATGTCCTTTCCAACATTATGAATCTGCAGAGATGTGAGTAGGCTGTATATAATTGCATCCTGGTGGATCAAGTACTTTTAGGTCTTTCTGGATAAAAGCCACCATATACATTCCAGATCACTATAACCATAGTGCAGTTTTGAGGTTTAAAGGAGCCTGAAGCAACCAATTTGAATGCATGAGAAGATTTAGTTCAGTGGCACCACACAGGAAGAAAAGACAGGGAGCAGTAACATGCGAAATCAGGCTTTTAAGTTTTGTTATCTAGAATAAAATCGTCACCTTCTGTGATTTCTATTGTCATTCCTTCAGCTGAGGCACTTACATAATATTGGAGAAACATGGCTATTTTGAAGAACCATGGGGGGTTTTCCCCTCAGTGAGAGGAAAGTATTAGGGATGGTGCTACACTTCTGAGTCTTCGAGGGAAAGCACGTCGGTAGCTCTAAAAAAATATTGTAGTCTTTGAAAACGAAAACAACAGATCTACAAAATCTACTCTTTTATGTTGCTTCCTTTGGTATGATAGAGTTGAAATATATTTCACCTCCCCCACGACTCGTTTCTATTGTAAACTTTTATTTTTAAAAAGGAAAATAAGTTGCAGGCAGGGTAGCTCAGTGTTTATGGAAGTAGCTTGTTTCTGTATGCAAGTTCCTTGTTAAAACAAGCTGGGAAGCTAAAGAGATCCGACCCTCATCTTCTTTCAACCAATGGGTGGCCCAGGACTAAGAGCTTTGTGTGGAGACACAGTGATGGTATTGCAGTGAGAAATTAATTTCGAATGCAGTGCAAGTTATCAGTGTCCAGAGAATCCAGAAAGCAGCACCAGATGCCCTGAATATTTTGGCATGCAAGTGCCTGTAGAAAGCCCCAAAGAGGAGGAAGTGAAAGAATGGTGGCAAGTCTCTTGCAAGCGATTTTAGAGATGCGGAACTTCATTTGCACATGAGTACGGCAGCTCTCCTCAGCAAGGAGCATGGAGGGAAGTGGGATAGACATTTTTTCTACAAGTCAAAGGACTGAACCATCTGCTTTTCTGTGGCATCACTGAACACTGTCTGGTCTTTCTCTCTCCTGTGGACTATTCATTCTTTCCATAAGTAACACATACACTTCTTCAGGCCTATCACTGTTACCCTCACTGCGATTCAATGCACATATGAAGGCAGTAGGTATTTTAGGAAGCAATAGCTGAGTCTGTGCGTCAGATTTCAGGATAAGTTCTTGGGCAAGTTTTCAGATAATCCATTTATATGCAGTTAAAGTGCTTTGAAGATATAAAGTGTTATGTTACTGATAAATACTGATTAGTCATGCAAATAAATGGAAATATTTTAATTAAGGCAATTTCAACATGACTTGTACTGTGAAAGAGAGCCTATATAAACCTATTTAATAAATAATTTGTTAGTATGAACAACTGTGGTTAAGGGTGTTGCGTTTAATTTTTTTGGGGGGGGCAATAATGTACACAGTAAAGTAGGAATGCAAGAGAATAACAATCTGTTAAGCTAAAAACCATTAACTAATAACCTCTATTTTTAAAAGTATGCAGAAAGCTACAAATGAGATACTTGCATCTCTTCATCTCTGCTTGAGCCACAGTACAATTCCTACTAGGTTGAGGATGCTCAGCTATGTACTATCTGAAATGTGGCAGCTTTGCCAGCTGGTCGCTGTTTGAGTCTACCTACATGTCCTATGGAACTATAGTAGTTTTGTTCTAGGATTTACTATTACTCTTCTGCCAGGACCCTTCTTTCTTGCATCCTAACTTGGAGTACGGAGCATTTGCCAAGAGGCCTTCTGGTGTTATGTAGGAGGTGTGTGTCAGATGTGGTTAGGTCATGTTATATCTACTTCATACTCACTTTCACATGTGTGTACAACGATGTGTAAGGTGAATAGAAATAGAGGGCTAGAATCAAGGTATCATGTTATGCTCTATATATTCAGGAAGGCTTTAGAGAATTTTACAGACTCTTGAATGAGGTTGCACCTTACACTTTTGCTTCCCTTGGAAAGCAGGATCAGGTACTTATGTGATGGGGAATGGAGCAGAATATCAGACTATTGTTATTGATATAAGTGCGTTTATCACTTCTGACAGTACATCTGGGCAATGGAAATAATGAATGTTTGATAGACTATGGGAATACATTCATGAAATTATTCCTTGTCTTTTTGTTTTTAGTGCCAGGCCTTGTTTATAGTGAAGTGCACCAGAAATCAATTAACCTCCAATTAAAAATCAGGAGAAGCAACAGTTTATCTCATGGTAAACACCATGTAGTGGCTCAATTTACCATCTGCCAGTCAGTCACATCACCCACAGTCAATTTAATTTATGAATAAAAGGCAAAGTTTTAATGTAAAGTGAATCTTCCAGTCTGGCTTCCTAGTTTCAGTGGAATTTGCCTGAGCTTTATATAAGCATTTACATGTGTGGATGTCTGTAGGTATGCATATATATACATGTATTTTTGAATCCTGCCCAAAGTTAAATTACTTGTCTAAAGTATGTATCAGAATTAGAATGGCAGGATTTGTCGGCTGTCTTTCAGAGTCACCCTTACACCTTTGTTGCTCCCTTCCCAAAGAACTTAGACTTACAATCCATAGTCAAGGCACTGTACTGTGGCAACGGGTCTGCCAGTTGCCACATTTCCCTGTTGCCACGGTAAGTCCCCTTTAGCTAGAAATGTGGTAAACCCAGGCTCAAGTGAAAGCTTTAATGACATAGCTCGTGCGTAACTTTATGTCTATATGAGAGGTATATTTCTCTTCCTTTTTTTTTTTCCTTTAAACTGAGAATATACAACAATAAATTATACCTACTGAGTAGGTATGCAAATTTTTTTATGGCTGTCTACATTAAGTTCAATGCAAAACATCTTGTTAATCATTTCTATTCTCTTTCTAACATAAGGGTTACACTCCAAGTGCAGCTGCCTCTGTCTCTGCTTTTAAAAAAGAGGTCAAATTGACATTTACAGTTGTGCTTTGAAAAAACTGCTGTGCTTCGTGACCTTTCTAAAACTGGTGTTCTCTGCCTTTTAAATAGGGACCTTCACTTGAAAGAATTTACAAAGATTTTCCTCTCAACCCTTCACACTTAGATCCTGGCTTCATTTCAGATTGTAGAAACTAGATTTGTAATTGCCTTATTTACAAAGTAGGTTCCCCCTCCCCTTGTTTGCTTAACGTGACAGATTGTAGACTATTAGGCGCCACTTAACCTTGTTTTTAAAAATGATGTGTTTTTGTTTGGTGGGTTTTTTTTTTTCTTTCCCTCCCCAATTCCTTTTGTCTTAAAGATCCATCTATTCTCTTGAGAAACCCTCATCAGAATGAATAGGAAAAAGTGGATTATTCTGGATTAAATTTGTAATACCAAAGAGTGTGTCAAATTGTGGGTTTACCAGAATGGCAGAAACTAGGTTAAGTTGTGCTTAGTTTTATTAGCAGAGAATTTGTCTGACAGTTACTGTTTTATTTCTCCTGTGAATTTGCAGATTTGGATAAAATTTGGGTAGAACAAGTGGTCTGAACTTCTATTCCTAGCTTACAATGATTCAAACATAGTAAATGTTTCAGGGAACAAAATGCACATAAATAAAAAGCCATTCAAGATGATAATGAAGAAGAAACATACTTAAGTTAGATAGATCATCTTTGGTAAATCCAGATAATAGTGAGGTCTGTAGAATCTGTTAAATTTAGGCCCTGATCCTGCAAGCATTTATCAACCTGTGAGTACATTTATGTAGCACTGTTGATTTTTAGAGGACTGCTCAAGTTTATAAGATAAGTTCAAAGGCTATGGAATACCCAGAGTAATATTGTTAAATCTTATCTATTTTAATGTGTTGCTGTCTTCAGGCTGTTGTCATATGCATTTTGTATTTCATAAGCAGGGGAAGGCTATCCCAGGGGTTAAGAGCTGTTAGCTGGGAACTTGCAAGTTGTGAGCACAGGTCCCAGGGCTGCTGCAGCCTGCCTGTCATCTTGTGTCTCAGCAGTAGGAAAAGGAAGGTCATTGTAGAGAAAGTAATATTTAACTGTCATATCACAAAGTCTTATAAAAGTGAATACTTTCAAAACTGTGAGTCCATCAAGAACTAGCTATGGCTCTATATTTCCTACTTGGAGTTAAACTTTTTTTATAAATGCCTTTGGATTTGCCTTCAAGAAGCAAACAGAACGATTTGTTTAGCTACATCCTCAAGCTAACATAACCAAAGGAAAAGGGCTTTGGAGCTAAAAACGGTTTAAAACCACTCTGGTAGACTAGATGGAGTTTATTAGATTTTTTTTAAGAAAATGGGTTTTAAACATGTGTATGTTAAATATGATGGCAATGAATGTTGATAGTCGTTTATAACCATACTCTTTTTTGATACACTGATGATTTGTAAGCTTCTGTAAGTTCAGTAGACACGGAGCAGGAGAACAATGCTCATTCCTGCACCATCATTGTTGAACTGACAGCAATGTGAAAGTCCAGCTGTCTCTTTAGGGGCTAGTCTCATGCTTTATTATGTGTATATGTATTAGAATTCATGTTTGAATTGATTCCATCCCAGTGAAAAATAACGTATAGCTGAGTTGTAATGGAAACCTGGATACAATGACTAACAAGAGAAGAACTTGAAGGAAAAGAATGAGAATAAGAAGTCTAATCTTCAGCTTTTCTATATATAGAAAACACCTCAAGGGTAAGTATGTACTGTTTTGTATAAATACATTTAAAATGTGTTTTGTAGGCACATATTTTCAATGTGTTGTCATGATCGAAAACACATGTAGACTCTGAAAAATTATGTGAAGCATGCAGAGCCCTTGCTAATACACATAAGTAAAAGCTATGCACAGTGTATACGTGTGTAAATATTTAGCTGGAGGAACAGCCACATGAGAACTATTTCAGAACCATCCCCAAGTCAGGAAGCCACAAATTATAGGTCTGAAATTTACCACACTGGCATGTCTATGTAAATAAAACCAACTGGAAAGATAGGAGGGAGGAAAAAAACACATTTACAAATAGTATTAGATTAGAGAAGAGGAAAAATGCTAAACTCTTTTCTTAACTTTAATCAGAAGGCAGGAAGATTATTACAGCCAGGAGCTTGCAGACTTCAGCTGAACAACTTCCCGGCTCTGAGTTTGAGTCTTGAATTTTATTTATGTGTATGAATACAATCAGGGCTTTACACGTAATCATTATTTTGATAGAGACCAAGAGGGGGCATGGTTGTATTTGGTTTTTCCCTTTCCAGGAACATTGGCATCGTCTTACTCCCTCTTTATCTTTGCCAAGTCTTTGGGATGGGATGATGTCATCTTCTTTATCTACCTAGTATCTACCATGATAAGGCCTTGATCCTGACCAAGGGTGTTGGCTGTTTCATGAATGCTGAATTAGGAAGCAGTCATAGGAAACCTGAATTTCTATTGCAGATGGCAACACTTCAGCTAGAGTAAATACAACTAATACTTGTAAAACCACTGAGACAACTGCTAGTTGTCACAAGGCCTTATACAGGCATTGGTACGTCAGCCCTCTTCCAGTCCTCCCACCCTTCGCCTATGCCAGAGCAAGCTCCCAGAGCTTCTCTCCTAGCTCAGATGTCACACTTGCAACTCAGCTGAGCCTGGCTGCTGGAGCTTGGAAAAAGTAGCTGCCCAGAGCAATTGGTTGCTTCGTGGGTCCGGGTGTTCCTGTAGCTGGAGTGAGGACAACAGGTAAAATAAAATCCTTTGAACTGAAGAGTAGGAAAAGGGGATGTCACTGAGTCTGAAGAGAGGAAACAGAGAAACCGTGTAAGTTTGTCTGGAGTTGTCTCTTCCTTCTGTCTCTCTGAAGAGAATTGCTGAGCACAGGTGTAATTGTCTCTGATGCAGAGCATTCATCTATCTCCCATTTGGGTCTGGGAGGTGTGTAGCGTGACTGGTGAGGATGTAGCAAGGACTACTGCTCTTCTTCATGCAGACTTCTTTGGGCTTTGTCCATGTCCTGTGCTTCACGATCTCGAAGGATGTAAGGGAAGAGGAGGAGAAGGAAAAACATTATGTAAGTCGGGGAAACTCTCTTATTATCTAGCAATGACTGAAACTTTTAGATGGGAGGGGGTGGGTAAAACAAGCGTTTACTTGAGACTGCATGTTGTGAAACTGGAACTGAACAAAAGGTTCAGCTCTGTCATCTGGCTTCTCTGAAAAGGAAATATGAGGAGTTTATTCTGTAAGTGCCTGAAAGCTTGAGGCTAGGTGTAGGGCACTCTTCTTCTACAGGAGAAGGATCACTAGGTATAGAAAGCTTAGTTCTGTCCTTAGGCTCTGCTGTTGGAGATCATAAGTGGACATTGCATATAACCCTAAGGAAAATAACTGTCAAGAATGTGTCTGCGTTAATGTTGTTACATGGCAGCTCTGGGAAACTGGAGCACTGGTAGCACCTGAACCAGAGGTGTTTCTGCGAGAGGGTACCCCCTGTTCTCACACTGTGAGCTGACTTTGCACCATCGTAGCTATGGCATTGTCATCAGCTTTATTAACTTAAAATCATGAGAGTTTGGCCAGCAGTCAGCCTTTGAATCTTTTTAGTTCCTCTAGTTGAAAGGCTGACTTCTACTATTAATGAAGTAGACTGACCTTGACTGACATCTAATAACAGATACTCATTTTGGGTGTTACCTGGGGACTGCAGTCCTCACAGCTGGTGAGCTGGAGTTCTCTCTAATGTTTGGGGGATATATATCTGCTGTTCACAACACTTCCATCTGCAGGCAAGAACAGCCATCACTTTCCATGGGAAATCTGGGAAACTGAGATGGAGGTAAGCCATCTCAGTAAGTTTATTCATCACTGCAAAGCAAATGGAGGGAATGAAAAGCCCTTGAATTGTAAACTAGTGTTCTTCTACAGATGGATTGTCTTCCCTGCTGTCAATCTCTTAACTATTCAGTGGCTGCAGTTCCTTCAAAAATACATGGTGGTGGTCACTATCAGTTCTTCAGTCCTTGAAATGACCTCTGCTTAATGGGGTTTCTGTGCCTGCAGAGAATTCGTCTGAACCGTATTTAATGAGGAACATGAAAAATTAAGTCTGCAAATTAGCACTAAGGAAAACATCCATTTTGATATTTGTCTGTCCAGAATGAGTTTTGATTTCCTGGTAAGGTTTTTTAGTCACCACTTTGATCTCTTTGGAGTGATTCCACTTTCTTTTTGCAGTAACAGAAATTGTCAGGGGCTAAAACTTATTTCTGCTTAATTTCCCTGGATTAGAATGCACACTGTTCTCCCTACCAGAGGAGGGGGAAGGAGATGGTTTGAGCTGTGATACAGATAAGTTGTGTAAAGAGAAGCTGAAGGTGTGTGGTTTGTGATGTTCCCATTGCCTGCTCCCTTGTTTATGTATACAACATGGTCTCTTTGGGGATAAAATATGTGTACTGTTGTCCCCTTCTGCAGCAGAAGGTTGAGTAGAGACCAACAGGAGGGGGAGTCTCTGCTGTGTTGTGATCAAAGCTGTTACCTTCCATGGATTTGGGTAGTCAGATTTATATGTGGCACTTTCAAAATATCTTCCTACGTATTTCCCAAAAGCTTTTCAGCTGCTTATAATGTTCCTTTTGGATTTCCCTATATGTAATAGGGTAGGGCTAGGAAAGGACACTTAAATGCTTAATCTGACTACTATTCATGGGATTGAAAATCGGTTCTAACTAGAGCTTTCTTGGAATACCTTGTATAACTGTAATCTCTAACATTTTACAGAACTGAATGCTGTTCCAGCATAACCAGTTTCTACCATGCTTTGGTTAAATAGAGCTGATGGAATTGTGCACAGAAACTAGATGTCTTTATTAGGCTCTACTTATCTCAGAGCATAAGAGGTCCAAGGGAGCCTCCCTCTGAAACCTGGGCTCTCCACAGGGTGAGCCTCGCGTGCAAACCTAAGACCCTGCTTATCTCTCTGCTGGAGGAAGTCACACCACCAGCTGTCATGTTCTGCTCTTTAAACCAGCACTTCATCCAGCTGTAATGCAGTGGCTGGACCAGGAAACATGCTGCTGATAGAAATCTTTCATGATCTAATGAGTAGCTAATAGCAAAATGCTTTGTCTGGTGGAGGCCGGGTCATACACTGGTTCAGATTTTTTTCTGTGAGGTTAGGCTATAGAGAAATCTTGAACTGCTGCAATTGAGTGTTTCTGGCGGACAGCCTAAGGGATGGGATAGAAAGTCTTTTGTAACTACACTGCTGTGCAAATGTATGCTTAATGTATGCAGCAGACATAGCATTTATTAAACAAGTAGCTTTGCACAACAGGAAAGGTAAGTGGCCATTCTGCATATGGCTGGGGCATTGGGCTGCTTCCTAGCAGAGTTCAGCCTCCATCCACTCCTGCAAGGTGTCACCAGCTCCTGTCCTTTCCTGCCAGATGTCAGCAGCCCCAGAGCATGGTGGCGGCAGCAGCATCCTACTGCCTACCCCTGGCTCCCTGCAGATGTTCTGGTGCTTTAGGAGGAGTAGTACCCTAAGGCTTTGGGGTGAAATTGCTGCTGTTGTTTTTATTATTACTGCTAATCTTCCAACTCAGGTTTTCTGAGAAAGTGAACATCAGCACCTAATCTATAGGGATTTTTTTTCAAATGATGGACAAAAACTCTCACTTCTAAAGATTGTTTAGTGGGAAACACTTATCAAGAAGAAAGAAAACATCCTGGATAAAACTTTAATTCAGATGTCAGTGCTTAGGGGGAATTTCAAAGAAAGCATGGCATCTCTCATCTTTATTAGCTTAAACAAGCGTAGGAAACAGTGACTTTAAATTCAGCATCAATATGGTATTTAAGAAACCAAGTAAAAGTGGATACAATTGATCATAGAATCATAGAACGATTTGGGTTGGAAAGGGCTTTAAGATCATCTAGTTCCAACCCCCCTGCCATAAGCAGGGACACCTCGCACTAAACTATGTTGTCCAAGGCTCTGTCCAGCCTCGCCTTGAACACCGCCGATATGAGACTGTTTATTGAGAGTAAATTAAGAGGAGCAGCTAAAAGGATAAGCTGTTTGAAGTGGCATCAAGACTGTTTAAGTATGTGATTATTAGAAACTAGAAGTAAATATTTACTAGAAGTAAATATTTATCATCCATCAAGAAAGGTTTGAAAAATAATAGTAATTAAATGAAAAAGGTAATACAAGTAAGCAACAAATTACAAGAGTCTACTAGAAATAAAAAGATTTTTTATTTCTTCCTCCTTTTCCCCCCCTCGAAAATGGAAGTCATATCAAATAGAGTAAAATGGAAAAGAACATAAGTTCTGATAAATAAAGTTGTTAGTCAGTTTGGTTTGATTGCTAAAGTCACTAAAAAAATGAACTGAGGAGGGGGACACCAAAATCCTTTCAGATCATTAGAAGCAGAAAGCAAATAAAGGTTTTGATACTGTCTGAGTTGTAAAAGAGGTGGGAAAAGATGCAAAGACCATAAGAAACAGTGCTAAATGAGTCCTTGTACTGAATGTTTCTAGAGGAGAAGCTTTTTGTGTGGAAGAAATCTAAGGAAGTGACTAAATCTGAACTACTATAATAATATATTTAAAATGAGTAAGTGAAAAATGCTGATAGATCATTAGGACTTGGCAGTGTTCATGGAGAATTCTAAAGCAACTGGGAAAAGGAAATGCTAAATTATACACTGTTGCATGTAATTTATTACCCTAATTAGTTACAGGGTAGCAAAGGAATAGAAAGTGGCAAATAACCAGGTGGATTCACACATATCAAGGGAGAGTAATTCTAATTTTTTTTGGGTAAAGACAGCATTCTTCACAAACCCAGGGTTCTGTGGATTTGTGAGCCAGCCTGAACTGAAGGTGTGTCCAGTTGACAGAGGATGTGGTGGCACAGGTGGGTTAACTCAGATCAGGATTGTGCTTCTGAAGCAAATCTGATTATGTCCACTCTACCTTGCTGTAGTTCACACAATAGACTGATCTTCCATTATATAAAATGAGTAGCCTTTGAATAAATTAAATAAGATGTACTCCAGCAGCGCACTGCTAATCAGTCCATGAGACTAGCCTACCAATACTCATCTGCAATGCCGCATGCATTTCAGAGGCCTGGCACTACCTATATAGCTCTACAGATTTGTGGTTGTTGGCCTACTGAACTGCTTGCCCATGTGCACATCAGTGCAGTGGACTTGGATTTCCAGACGTCTTTTGGCAGGGCTGTTGCCAAAGGCTTGTGACAGCTAGTCGGCTACCGGTCTTTTGTGGGTTAACAGCTAATTAAAAGATGGGATGTGAAGGTCAGAAACAAGGTACAGAAAAGTGTTACAAGAGTTTCAGTACCTTTGGGCTCCTCAGCTTGAAAAAGGATTGCAAGGTAATGTGATAAAGGTCTGCCAGTTATGACTGGAAAAGAAATGGTTACAGGGCAGCACTGGATACCCACTTTTTTACTGGAAAACTAATATGCCCATTTACTAAACCAAAAGAAAACAGAGAAGCAGCAACCAAAAAATGCCCAAACAAAAAAATCCAACCAAACAAAAAAGTCCTGCCAAACCTGACAGTAAATTTAAGCAAAAGTAAAGTACTTTTTCATGCACCATACAATTAATTTGTGGGAGTTATGGTGGATTCCATTTTGCTGAACGTATAGATGGATTCAAAAAGCAAGGAGACAAGTGTATGGAAGGTGAGGTTGTTGAGAGCTATTGCATATAACAAAGCTGTGCAAATCTTCCCTCAGGATGTGCCCAGATTGCAGAATTGCAGAAGGGTTCCTCACTTGATATAGCCTCTGTTCCTGTGCTCTCTATTTTATTATCTGCTGTTGGCTGCTGTCAGAGGTAAGGCTTGGGATTACCTTTACTCTGACCCAGTTCAGAGATTTTAATAAAAATTCCACTTTTACTTCCTCTCAGAATCTTGCATGTACATAACTCAGAAAAATCGGTAGTCTTGCTGTATATCCAGCTGTGGAATTGCCTTGCTCATACTGTCTCTGTGTCAGCCTCAGGAGTGAATTTGCCCTGGGCATTTGGGCCAAAACTCAGCGGTAGCAGGAAGGTGACTTAGGCATAGGCCAGATGGAGAGATGCTTTGCCAAGACCAAGACAAGCAAGAACATCCATAGGGTATCTTGGTAGTTTCTGACTGTGGCGAGCACCAGGGATGTTACAGCTGTTATGCTCAAAGCCGTGCATGATGAGTTGTTTGGGTCTCAGCAACTGTTTAGAGTGGTGGAACAACTTTGCAGGACTAGCAGTGGAGTGGAGGAGTTCTGAGTCTTACCTGAAGTGTGAGAGGATGGTGTGTGGCCATGCCACTGCATCACACTGGTCATAAGGGTGGAGAGCAGTGGATGGGACATCCCTTTTTGGGTTCTTTACAAGTGATTAGATGGACTTGCCTTAGGAAACTTAGAGTTAAGGTTGTGCAAGAAATTACTTTGAAACAGTGGGATTTAGGATTCTGTATGTATGTTAAATACCTTGATTAGTATAATGCTGCAATAAAACCAGTGTCTAATGTTTAACTTTGGTAACTGTTTGTTTTCAAGATGTGTAAGCATTTTTCTGGTCACTTTAAAGATATTCTGATTTTCTTTTCTGATAATGCCGTCATTATAAAGATAGCTAACATACTGCCCCCCTGTGAAACAGTTAATCTGGGGAACTCCAAACACTTAAAATGTATTAATTAGCAAATCTTTATAACATTCCTCCAATGTATGTAATCACTGTGTACTTCCTTCTAAAGGGTGGAAGTAAAGCTGTGGAAGTGGTGGATTCCAAGTCAAGTGGTAAGTCAGTACCAGTTAGGGCTGGAGCCTCTGTGAACTTGTTCCCTGGTGGAAGGCTGTCAGTCCCATATCATCCATCAGCACTGTATTCCCAGAATCTCACACTGGTATTTAGCCAAGTGATAGAAGCAAATAAACAGCTGATTTCCTCTCTTTTGATTTTGCAACTAATGCTCCCACAAGTTGACTTGATCTGAAGGAGAGAGAAATACAAAACTGATGTGTATAAAACCTCACTGTTCTCTCAACACTGGAATGTTCAAGGGTTAGTTAGTGCTCTCAGTTTCAAATTCACTTGATTAGGTGAAACAAGTTAAAAAAGAAAAGAAACCTCACAAAGGAAGCTGGAACATCTTTACTGCTTAGAAGGAAAACTTTTATGGTAGTGGGAGTCAGTAGCTTTCAACCATCAAAGTTAAGTGCCAGCAGCAACTGGTTTGCATATAACAGATGGGTATAGCAAATATGAATCATACTGGTTGATAGAGACTCATCTCATCCCACTTGCAGTCTCTGCAGCCCATGGCAGAAGTCATGCAACCAATAGGGCTTGTTGGCGAGTGATATGTAATCTGCTTTCAGTGGCTTTCTCATTCCCTTTGGTACATTCATCAGCTGCTTAGTTGGCTGAATAGGCAAAGGGGGGCTCAGATGATACCTTACTTTCCTGTCTGGTAAGAAACAAGTACAGAGCATTTTTGAATAAAAAAAAGACACAGTATCTAATGGGATCCAATTGCAAATAAACTGCAAACTGGGTCACTTTTTCCTGATTCCTGTGACAACTGCTGCTCGGCTCAAGGAAAAAATACAGATATTATGTCTTGATTTTTTTAACCAGAGAGATACATTTTCCCCTGTGCAGTGCTTGGATCCAATGGATTTGAAATCTGCTTTGGAACACAGTGGAAAAGTAGTTTGATCTGCCTGCTTTTACCAAGCCTTACTTCTCTCCTCTCTGTGAGCTGCCCTCATGTTCCTGGCATATATGATTTAGGTTATTCTGCTTCCACAATACTCTGCTTCCTCACAGGGGTTTTGCCAGGTAAATGGGAATACTTAAATTTTTTGAGGTCTCTTCGTCCTCCTTCTTCCTCCCTCTCCCCCCGCCCCAAGTTTTCTTGTGTCCTTGTAGCCAAGTTGGCAATCTGTCGAGGATTTGGAAGTCCCTTCAGAAATCTCTCTTCTGCTCCAGCCTCCCCCACCTCCCTGGATGGAAGCATGGTGATTTCTACAGCCTGTATTTGAACAACTTGATGTATATATTTTCAACTCTCTGCATCACTCATCCTACTGAAATTTTTATTCCCGTGATGAGCGTCTATGTTAAAAGTTAGTGAAGGTCCCTTACTTTTTATCACTACTGTGGTCATAAGAAGTTAACAAAACTGAGAGAATATTTTTCTTATGCTGTGAAATTTGCCATGTATGTTTCAGCATAATGTTGCTGGAAATCAGCTCATTTACTGCTCTCTGCACATGGCGAATCACTATTTGCCTTGCTTCACAGAGTAAAACTTTCTATTCTGCCCCAACTTCCATGCTTGGTTCACAAAGCAGTGAGTTCCAAATATGGTGCTCAGATCCACTTTCTTCTGTATTTTGTTTATCACCTTTTAACTGTTTGTTCCTTTCCTTTTTGTTTTGTATGAATAAGAGAGAATTCAGTTTTCCCTATATAAATTGTAATTTTAAATATTTATGTTAAATCCCTTATCTGTTATGCCACACTACAAAGCATTGTTTGTATTAAAATCCATCTTCGTACAAGAGCTTTTTTCCCTGGCAACTCTTGACCATTCTTCTTACTCTGCTATTTAGTCTTAAAGAATTCTTTCTATTGTTTGTTGGTGATGGTTACTTTACATAATATTCCATACAAAACTGTCCTTGATTTAAACAAAAGCATTCTTAAGCCCATTATATTATTCACTATTCCCTTCCTTATTTGTCTGAATATTTTGTTCCATTTTTGACCACAGCTGTACATTAAGCAGCATCTGTCTTTGAACATGTCATACACCTCCCCTTTTAAGTTTGTTTGCAGCAAGAGTTAAGTTAATCAGTTGAGTATTTTCCACTTCAAATATTATTAATGGAAATTTAATGAAAAAGGTGCATATACTTAACTTACTGTGTATCTTCAAATTATATACTGGAAAGAAGTCTTTACAGACATCACCTTAGCTATGGGTTGGAAAAGTGGAAAATGACTCTGTTGCTAAAGGTGTGTGTGTGAGAAAGTAACATAAAATAAGTTTATTAGTATATTCTGAAGGATATATATTTGCATCAGCATTTTCTAACACTGATGCAAAGTACCATACATATGCAATGCAATACTAGTCACTGAAGTATGATGCATTGGGTTACATAGTAGCTAAAAACTAAATTAAAAGTGAAAAAGTTAGTTGTTTGGTGGGTTGCCCCCCCTCCCCCCTTAAAACAACAACAACAAAAAGTGTGCAGCCATACATAATGGAAACTTTCCTTAGATTCATCTGTATGTTGGTGATATCTGCCTTGGAAGCAGTCACGGCAGTTCTTTCTTGCCTTCAGTGGCACAGGCTTTAAGGTGCATGGACTATAAGTGTGTTCTACTGGCACGTCCTCCTCCCACAAAAGATTCATCTTCGTAGCAAAATATCTTCTTCTGGGTGCTCTGAGCACGTTGCTCAGTGTGAACAAGGCTTTCAAGTTAGTCCCTGTAGATTGACATGAGTCATCTGTTTATGTTCTTATGCTTCTGCCAAGACTACTAGAAAGCCCTATAATTATAACAACTGGCATTTATGGCATCAGCAAGGCCCAAATTAAATTTCTTCTGGGTGACCTCCTACAGGTGGCACTGTAATTTCAGTGTCATGAATAGTAAAGCAACACTGGATGTCTGCTTTACCTGCTTTGGACCCTCAACTTCCCTGCCACAGCAGAGAGAGATCTGAGGAAATGCAGGAGAATCTCTAGGCAGCAGCATCCCTCCATGCTGCTTTGAAGGAACCTGTCTGTAATATTCCAGTCAGTCAAAAAGAAAAAATTCACTTCAAAGCATGAGGTGATTTACATTATTTTTAGCAATGCCTATTACTTTGAAGAAGGATGAGACTTAGCACAGTGCATGCTCTGTCTTTTTCTAGACCAATGGGATATATGAAATAAGAGCTGTGTAGAGAAGAGTGAACATTATTTAGATGTTTGTACTGTAGTTAGAAGTTTGTTCATTCTTGAAGTCCACATACTTGTGGCTGAAACTGTTGAATACACAAGCCAGAAAAGTACCCAAAACTACATCGTCTTGTTTTTGTATTTGTTCCCCAAGACTAATAAAAAACTTAGAGAAGCATCTCATACTTTTAATAGGGCTATTAATTTTGGCTCACCATTGCATCAGGTAGTCAAAAAATTAAAATGGGAAATAAAGGCTGTTGATTTGAAACTGTTTTAGATCCATGTGCTCTTCTGCAGACCTTGTTGTCAGCCCCATCCCTGCTTGGATGGTGTTTTCTGAGACACACCTTGCAGGTGACTTAAGAAAACCAAACCTGTAGTGCTTCATACCCATCCTTCCTTTTGTCCTGAGGGCTCCCTGGCCTTGGCATGGCTGGGCTTAGGTTGCCCTGAGCTCCCTCACACGTTGGGGTGCAAGGTTGGACCTGGAGGGCCGAGGGGGACTGAGGCTGAAGGATGCTCTGGGAATGGGGGTAACAACAGAGGCTGCACTGAGGCTTGGAGAGTCTGATTTGTTACATAGCACCTGTAATATGCTTTCTCCTGTCTCCCATAATGCACTCTAAGCCTTTTCTCAAGAGTATTCAATAGCACAGTTTTAAAACTGTGGGGGGAAAAGAACCCCAAAAACCTTCTCTTTCTAATTTTGCAGTCCCGTCCTCTACTCCATTTCCATCTATCTTAGTTCTAGTACTAATAGTTCTCGTAGGCATTGCTTTTAGCAGTTGCTTAGATGCTTGGCTTGTGGTTTGCGTAGGTATGACTTGTACAAGAGACACCAGTTTCCTCTTGGGCAATTTCAGCATTTCAACCAATTTCTGTAAGAGTTTCCTCTTCACTTTGAGAGGCCTGGGAGCTGACGGGACAAATGTGGCTGTTTGTTTGTCAGAATTCCTTGCTGGTAAGCTTGTGGCATATTTCTTTCCTCTGAAGTGACAAATGGTAGTTGTGTTTAATGATTTTTTAAAAAAAACAATATGATTTTAGCTGATGAGAAGCAACACTTACTTGGTACAATAAAGGAAGTTCACACTGGCAAGTAATTGCACTTTCTCTTAAGGGCTGCGCAAATGATCTTATGCTTTTCTCCCCCTCCCCCCCCTCCCTTGTGGTTAAAAAATGCAAATGGATTACTTAAAAACAGTGAAATCATTAGAAATAATGGAGTTTGTGGAGTGAGGACAAGTGATAACGTGTATGTGAATGATTTGTATTTTGGACAAGTTTAATTCAGTTACATTGTAAGATCCATCAAAGGACAGGGTGACAGTCTAGTCATGACTGTTTCATGTAAATCAGATATTTGTGAAGATGAGTGTATAATATGGAAATAGAAGTAATTCCTTTATTAATCTTAGGTTCCCAGAGAAAAATATGCAAATCTACTGTTGTGTAAAGAATATTTGAGGAGCAATATGGGGGTTGACTGTAATGTGCTGTGGTGTCAGCACTGAGCAAACTGATTTCTATTTTTAATGTGAAAAGAATTTTAGAATACATTAATTTTAATGTTTTTCTCATAGACATGACATTTTGTGAGTAAAGACCCTGCAAAAGTACTATGCGAATGGGCTTACCCATACTGTGAACAAAAGGACAGCTGGAATTAAAATCTCCTGTCCTTTGCATTGAAACAGAAAACCCAAATCCCTGACTGCATCTCTGGACTTGAGTTTTCCTCAACAAAATATGCCTCTGGTGAGAACTGAAATTAACAGCTTGTTTAATCATTCACTTACCAGCTTGTTTCCAACAAGTTCTTTCTGGTGTGTAGGGTAATATCTTTCTTTACTGGGCTTGGTTGTATTAATTTGATTTCTTGGAAGGTTTATTATCCCTGCTCAGGAACTGCAGTTCAGTTCACTGCCAGTTATGCCAGCATTTAATGGTTTGTGATAATTCATAAAGGAGATAGAAACTGTTTGGTAACTTTTCCTGAAGTGGCCTTTCTGCTAATGTTCACGTGAACTTTTTGTGCAAGCTGCTTGTTACTTGTCCCTGCGCATACCGGGAGTCCTGATTTCCTATGGGGCTGCCCAGTGGCCAGAAAGTGGCACCTGCATCTCACTTGTTTGAATGTGTTTCCCTGAATGAACACAGCAGCTAGGTTCTGCTTGCTCAGCATGGCACACTCTATCAGGGTCTCTGCAAGGGGGCTGGGGAAGGCATCAAGACAATGTGGGCTGAAGAGCTTCCACAGTTGTTAAGATGCTCTCTGTTTTGCCCTTGTTAATTCCAGATATTTCTCATTGTTGCCCAGATCCATCTCTTCCACACTGCCACATGATCTAGCTAAACTAATAGCGACTTGGTTGTGGGTGAATAGGATGAGGGCTGGTTTGGATAAAGACATAGCAGTAGGTCACTGTACAGACAACATATTGTGCACTTGTTTGATTAAATAATACTGATATGCAGTCTGCTGCTAATCAGCTTGTCATGTGGAAGTCCTAGCAGTTTCTCAGCTGGTGTTGGATCCTGGAGTATCAGCAGTAACCCAGAGAAATGGTCGTGTTGCTAAATGGCATGTTGAGTACTTTTACTATTCTCTAGGTGGAACTGTCTTCAAGTGATTATTTAACCACCTGCTAAATGCACCTAGCACCGTACTAGTTCATTATGGGCCAATGAGCTAGTACTGTTTTTGGGCCTGGAGAAAGTGTCCTGCCTGATGCATCACTTACTGCTACAGAAATCATGCTGATTGTGATTATGCAATCACTAGACAGGGCACTGAGGTAATTTTGCATGGGAAACGATACCTATTACCCCTTTCTGCATCTCAGTTGCCCTCTCAGCTGAAGCAGAGCCACATTTCTGTCTCTTAAGGATTTTTTCTGAACAGCAATACATGCAGTTAAAGGTGTAGCTCATCAAAGTGCCTATGTGGGTGTACTGTGTTTATGCCTTAGTGACATACATTTCTAAAAATATTTCCCTTCTGCAAGCCTTCTCTACCCTCTAATTGTTCACTTCTCTTTCCTATCATCAAGTTACAGGCTGGCTGGCTGCCCTCCAATGTCTGCTTCTTTTGCTATGGGGCATCTCTGGCATAAGTCCTGTGAATAGATTGAATTCTTCTGCCAGGACGAGTGTCTGTCCTCCTTTAGCCCTTTCCCCTGCCTCTGGCTTAGCTGAGTCACATTTTCTCTGTGCACACACTTTCAGTTGTGCCCGTGTTCTTGTCTCCTCTCCAAACAGGTCTTGCAGATTGCATTCAAGGGAGGTAGAAATTAACAGAATAACATGGCCTTGCCTCACCTACTACTTCTCTAACTGCTTGTTCTCCTGCAGGTTTGGCTTCCTCATCTGGGTAGAGCTCATCTTCCTTTGACTTCCTTACCTTGCTTTTCCCAAAAACCTTCTCTAGTCTTGCTTCCTTTTCCTCAGCTGGTATGTTTTTATTTCTTCTATCAAATACAATCAACTAACAGAAATCTCTGTTCTCTGCCATCATTTTCTCCTAGCAGTTATCCTTGATTTTGTCTGAAAATCTCTTCTTAAAGCCTTGCTACCTGTGATTGTCTCTGCCAGTGGTTCTCCACCTGTTTCCTTGGACACACAAATTGCCTTTCAGAGGGTCCTGGTATATCTCAAAATACTGTCTATGGTCTACTAAAAGATCTTATCCTCTGATCCATTTCATCTCTACACCTTACGCTGAAGTAATTCACAAAGAGCGTGACCTCTCTTCCTATGAATGGCAGATCTACTATAACAGTAAATGTAGAGTTTGACCTGTTTCTCTGATATCTCATGGCTCAGCCTTCAGTTGAATCCAGCATGACAGATTTCTGCCTTTTCTAAATTATCCTTGCTCATTACTGACAGTGACATTATGGTCTAAGTGCTTTCTTCAATTATCTATGTCCTCATTTCCAAGCTAAGTTTAAGTTTTGCACACATTTTCAAATGTCTTCACTCTGCATACACAGAAATTAACTGTCATCCAAGTTGTCATTATCTTATCTTACATTTACTGAAATTTCCTATTCTCTAGCCTTGACAAAAATTATTTCATTACCTCATATCAATTCAGTAACTCATTGCAGGGGTAATTTTCTGACTCTCCTTCTTTGTTGAATCTCCCAGCCTATTTATTTACACTTCTGGGCATTATCAAACATACTGAGCCTTACCTCTCATTTTGAACTCCCTGGGTTCCCTCTCTTAGCTGTGCAAACATTTGAAAACATTATATTTCATTATTTTTCAAAGCCACTTGCTACGACACTAACACAAACCTTGAAAATGTCTGTCCTCATGTGTGTTCAGATCCAACATATGATCCTGATGAATGTTGTATCACTGTTATCTTGGACTCCATCTGATTCCTGTCTACATCCTCTTATTGTATCCTGTTTTAAACTGGAAGCTGACAGGAGCAGTTAGTTACCTTCTCTTTTCTTCCATGTTCTTACAGTACCTGGTGGATGGTCCTTGAGAATAGAAATAAACACACTGCAGTCCCTATTGCTAGTAGTTCAGAAAAGTTCCTTCAATATTTTGGTTGGTAATGCTGTAAATAATTTTACATAGTTGCCTGCTTTGTTACATGGTGTAGCTGCTTCATTATCCTTCTTTCTTGCAAGGTCTCAGAAGATGCATGCTCGTATTCTTTGGTGAGTCTGTAAGGTTCTTCCAGGAACAGCTTCTGGGTACAAACACCACCAAAATATCATACCAGCTTTAACTGTGTTTATTTCTCTCAATCTAAAGCAAATGCGAGTGCTAGACAATTCAGTTTAGCTTAAATCTCTTTCGTAGCTAATATGTCTCAGCTGGCACATAGTAATTTGTTTATGTGTTCGAGCTTTCTGTAGCTCCCTAATACAGTATTTAAATTGTGTGGATCTCACAAAGTGCAAGAACAGAGATGGTGTCAAATTTTCTCAGCAAGTAACAGTGTGAAGGTGTTTGTAGTAAGTAGGAAGCAGGAAGCAGCACTTCCCAAATTTGTTGTTGAGTATCTATTAAGCTAAGAACAAAACGGAATTGGGAGGAAAGGGGAAGTCAGGGGGGTGAAAATGGGGAAACAGAAGCAATAACAATAATAATAATAATTCTTATTATATACTGGCAATTTGGTACACTGAAGTGGTTCTTTTCAGGTGTCATTTTTGTCTTGTGTCTCTATCTGGAATCCTGTGGGTTGCATCCAAGTGCACTACTGGAGTTAATGTATTTTTCCTCCTGCTGAGATAAAGATTGAAGCCATACTCTGAAGTGCCACATAGTACCTGCCATTGCAGGGGTAAGCAAGATTCTCCAGCAACGTTTTGTCTTCTGGATGTATTTCCAGTAAAGATGCATTGTGGAGATACAATCCTAGGAACACGGTGAATTATAGCAACTTAGTCCTGGTTTTGGGTTCCTGCAACCAGAGGAGACACATCTTGGTCTCATATCGGTTAACTGCTGAATTTGTAAGGTTTTCTCCAGTTTCTCCACTCTGATGATTCTGACGAGATGGACTTTCAGGTGGTGATTGTGTTCTATGCTGTTTGTTTTCTGATGGAAGTCTCTAGACAGCATTAGAGACAGTAACTCAGCATGCTTAACTATTTTGCTTCTTTTGGGCCATAATATTGCTTTATACTGTAGCACATGATATTATATTTGGGTCCCATATTGCTGCCTGCAGATGTGCAGGGACATTGGGTGCTCAGTAAAAGTTCGTACTTTTTCTGCACTGCTGCTTCCCCTTTCACTTTTAATGAAGTGACACAGTCGGAACATACTGGTTACGCCTGCAGCACATGATGAAATGTGCTGAAAACTTGACTGACATCCAGTTTGAACAGCTGTTCAACCTTCTGACCTAAGGAGTTTCAGCCTTGGCTATCTCCAATTCAACGTTTCAGCATTCTTTTATCCAAATACTTGTGGTCAGCTCACTTTCTTCTGATAAAAATTAATTAATTAAACTCTCTACTGGCAGAAATAAATAAATTTTAAAAGAAAAACCAAAACCAAACAAACCCAACAAAAACCAACACGAATATTTTGAGACTAAGGCCTCTGGAGTAGTTTGATTATTTGATTTATTTATTTAATTTGTTTTGTTTTGTTTGGAGTACCTTGATTTTTTATTTTTATTTTTTTTTTTAACTTATTGATCCCAACAAATCACAGACTGGTGGTCAAAAGTCTGTCCCCTTCATGAGAAGTGGGTTTCTTGTGTCAACCTTCTTATGAATGTGGGTGCATTTTATATTATTGCTCACTTGTATGTAAGTTATAAAATTGAAATTTAAGGACTGTAATCGAATTTGAAAAATAAGTATTTTTCAGATTGGGATGTAATGAACTTTAGACATGGTATTGTGGCTTGATTCTGCTTAATGTTTTTGTCACCTTGTGTTATAGGTTTCAGCAAAATTAAAGATCAATGAAATAAAGGAATTAATACTGGGAAAAAATACAACTGAAAAAAGTTTGTCTAAGTAGTCATTTAGTTAGACTGTTTATCTAATTTGTAGTTTTAGATAAAAACAGCTCCCTTTTTCATGGTTAGAAAACAAGACTTTCAAAGCTGTATATTTTTAAAGAAATTTTGTTACATTTTGTGTTTTAAAATCTCAGGAGAGCATTTTTTCTTTAGTGCAAATTGTTTTCTCTGAGATTGTAGAATACAAGTACAAAATAGAATGAATAACAACTTAAAGATGGGAAATCTGTGGCTGAGGTTATGGTGTTAACTTCTTAGTATAATAAAAATCACATTTGTTGATGGGTTTTAAGATTGTCATATGGACATGTTAAAGTTATTTAAGTGTGATGCTCATCTTGTTTACATTTAGACTTTCTTCAGCCTATTTCTTTGTCACTTTAAAAATGAGGGTGGAATGGATTGTAACAGCTCTTGCCCAGAAAGATGAAGTACTTACCGGAGTTGAGGAGGACTTTTGCATTCAAATGTTCTGCTCAGAACTCTGTGTGCTCATTGAGGTGTTTCTGGCCATGCCTGTGTGTCTGAAAAGCACCATCACCCATCATGAGGTGGTAATTCAGTTGTATTCTGCTAGTGATGTGCCCAGAGGAATTGTCTCTGATTTTTTTTATGATCTTTCAATCTTTCCAATCTTTTCCATGATTTAACAAGACAGGAGTATTACAACCTTGTTGTGCTTGATGGTGCTTGCAGAACAGATGTGCTAATTTATAATATCTGGTCAGAAGGCTTGAGAAGCTATCTAGCTGCCAACAGAAACAGGATGTGTCATGGCACTTTCTTGAGTAAAGCCTGAGAGATCAACTAAGAAGACAAATACACCATTCCTTTCCATGTCAGAAAAAGTGCGTGTTGAAAGTTATGTCATCAAGTTAGTTGATTTAAATGAAGACAATTTAAATTATGGGTGCTTCAAATCCTTATGTTAGCGTTAGACTCTTGAACTGGTATAAATTATAGCTCTGCTGCAATGTGAAATACCAAGTGTGGGGTTGCTTTTCTCCAAACATTTACTTCTCATTAATTATTTGTACTACTATGAGAGTTTTGTTGCCAAATATTTTTGTTGCCAAAATAGCACATGGCATGTGAGGGAAAACTGAAGTAACAATTTAAAATAATTTATTTTATGTGGATCATAAAAGTGAGAGTAACTACTGAGGCTGCAATCACTCTGAGTTACACATTGCTATTATATAGTTGATAACACTAATTTTATTTTGTGTTTTAGCACTGGGAATGCTGAAAGTTATTTTGTCTATTTGTTTTTCTTATGGAAAACTTGAAAGAGATATATATAAGAAGTTAAAAAAAATTGAGATACACTATAGTGGAATACACTAAACATAAAAGGACATAAACAGCTGGGGACTGGTTTAGAAGCAAAACAGAGAAGAGGGAGAATCTCTCCTTACAAAAAAATGAGAGATAGGCATAGACTTAACTTTATATGAAGTGTTGGGAGAGCCAAATTGTGGTGGAATTTAAGGCAAAAGGTTTTGTGAAATACAGCTTATGACATCAAAAAAAATGTAGATCTTCTGAGAAAATCTGGAAATTGTTCCTGTGAAAGAACAAGTTCAGTGGTTAGTTTTATGTAAGTAGTTTCTCTTTATTACATTCTCCTTTAGAAAAATGTTCACTTTTCAGATTTTACTACAGTGAGGGCAACCTCACAGAAAAGAAGTAAGGAAAAGTGTTCATTTCTGTAAGATTCAAGAAGCATCTGATGTAGTCAGATCTGCATTTGCAGGAACAGCAAATAGGCATCTTTGATTTATTTCTGTGTGCAGATGTTCTGGCAAAAGCTATAGTGTTTTAGAGGCAAGAACTGTAGTAAATCCTATATGCCTAGAGGCACTGATAGCTGTGGAGAAATATTGCAGCAATCTTTTTGGAACCAGTAACAGGTTGGGTTTTTTTCTAAGTTTCATTCCAGATCTTGGGGCCAAGCAGCTTGTTATGCTATCCATCTTGGGCAAGACCCCTTTTTCATACTGCTGGAAGGCTATTGTCTAGCAGATTTCTTCTACGTTCTTTTAGTTTGGTGAAGCAGGCTCTCTTTTCTTGCTCATTGCAAACATAAAGTAAAGATGTCTGGTAGCAATATGAACAGATAATGAGAATTAATGTAATTAAAAGTAAACCAAATCTACTGCCGTAAAGTAAGGAAGCCACTGATGATTAAATTGGATTCCCAGGGCAAAGTGTTTCCAAGAACACCTTCTCATTGTATCTTTGAGCTTTTATCCTAGAGGTGATGTTTTTGCCTCTCAGCAGTCTATATCTGGTCTAACACAGATATACAGAGAACAGCACTGGGCACAGCTGCTGGCCTGCCTGTCCTGGACCTTCTAGTTTCTCTGTGTTATATACTAGCATGTGGACCTGGATGTTGAATTGAAGAATGGATGCTGGTTAGATTTTCCCTGGAGAAGCTTTGATGTGAGCAGTCTAGTTTTCTCCATTTGCTTATTCCTGGGGAAATGCCTTTCACCCATGGAGAAAAGAAGACCACATGCAAATTTCTATGACTAATCAGACTGTATTGTAGTGCAGGAGCAGTTCCACCCTCCTCTGGTGCAACCTGCCGGGGCAGTTTACATTTGTTCACCTGCTCTACTGAAGAGGTCCTGTTTGAGTACAGTGCATGTACTTTGTGTACTGTGAAGCGTGGAAGGAAGAGAAAGTCTTCCATGCTCCCGACCTTTTAATGAAGACTCAAATGTGACTTTCAAGACTTCTGTTTCTTGTGAACTTTGAGAATGTGGAGTGGAAGTCTTTGATGAAAGAATCAACAAGTTCCCCAGCTATTTCTTCCTCAATTCATCCTCATAATCATCAGCTTTTTAAAACCTGTTCTTCTGACGTGTCTGTGGAAGTGTGAACACTGGCCTTTTGTATAGTGTGGTTGATATTATGAACATTGCCTGAGTGGAAAAAAATGAGTAGAGGATCCACATCTAAACTTCAGAGAATGCAAATGCTAGCAATTCTCTGTGGCGTTTTGTTCTCAAATGAAAGAGCCGAAAGTGTGCTCGTGTTATCCTGATGTATTCCATTGCAGTTGTGGCAGCTGCACGTGACTGAAATTCCTTGTTACATCACTTGTCATGGTGGCAGCGTGGGAAATATCGTTCAGGTTACCGGCTTTTTGGACACAGGCAAAAACTCCATCCGCAGTGCTCTGGAGAGCAGCTGTAAACACAGGAAGGACTGGTTAGCTTCTGCTCTAGCCTTGGTTTTGCTGCCTTAAATCCAATTATCACTGCCCATGAGATTCTTCCAGCAGTGTGTGGGTGGGGGCTGAGCCTTCTGGGCAGCCTGGCAGCACTATGGGCTGAGGTGAGGCTGTTCCGCCATCCTGGCTACTCCTGCCTCTGGGGTCAGTTTTCATCTCTGTGGCCACTGGAAAGGAAATAATAATAATTCTCTGAAAGGAAAACATCACTGTGTTGTGCTGGAGAAATGGCCCCAAAGTCAGTTGGTTCTTCAAGTGTCACAGAGCACAGCTGGGAGCCACAGTATGCCAGGCAGCCTCCCTGTGTCAGCTCTTCCTGGCAAAAATTTTTATTGTTAGTCTTATTTTAGGAAATCTGGTTCATTTTTGTGACAATAACTTTTCTCTTTCTTTTTTCCTCTGAACCTTATCCCTCAAATTCATTAAATGTTTTGTAGCAGCTTATTGCAGTGGTGGACATTTTTTCCAATTCTATTGGATGCCTAAAACCTTCTGCAGTGCCTTGGCAGAAAGTGTTTGTCAGAAGTGCCTTCCAGTGAGGATGTCTCAGGTTCCAGTCACTGCAATGATCCACATGTATGATTAGTGCAGCACTTTTTTGCCTTATATAGGTGCTGGACCTTGCAGTGTTCTCTCAGAACTGTGTTTGCTGAACAGCTGGTCTGAAAAAAATAGAGGATGGAATGATGCTCCCTCTCACCTTATCTGTGTCTTTTTACAAGGGACTTGCTTCAAGAGAAATTGTTGTCTCGGGAGGTTCTATAGGCTTTGGGCTTTTTTTCCTCTGCCTCCTCTGTGTTTTATCTTCTGGGCTAACAAAGAACTGTGCATCTTTGGAAGAAAGCAAAACACCAAGGAAATGCTCCTTTAGACCTATACTGTTTCCTTAACCCTTAACTGCACTAACTCTGCATCCACTTCTGCAGTCAACTTTCC